>NC_022017.1:44366585-44367865 GCF_000317375.1 Microtus ochrogaster | reverse complement strand
TCTGGCGATGGACCCACACTGGAACACTGGACTGAGCTCCCAAAGTCCCAATGAGGAACAGAAGGAGGGAGAAGATGAGCAAGGAAGTCAGGACCTTTATTTTATCTTAACCAGTTTTTCATTCACTAGAGAGTTGCTCAGTTTCCATGACTTTGTAATCTTTCTAATGTTGATACCCAGGTTTAATCTATGTTTGGCTGATAGGATGCAGGAGTTACTTCAATTTTCTTATGAATGTTGAGACTTACCTTACACCTGAGAACATGGTCAATTTTGGATCAAGTTTCAGAAGGTGCGGAGAAGGAAATATATTCTTTCATGTTTGGGTGAAATGTTCATAAATATCTGTTAGGCCCATTTGGTTTATAAAATCTGTTAACTCCAGCATTTTTTCAGTTTAGTTTCTGTCTGGATGACCTATTCATTGGTAAGAGTGATACATTCAGGTCTCCCACTACCAGAAAGTAGGGTTGATGTGTAATTTAAGCTGTAGTAGTATTTCTTTTACAAACTTTGGTTCCCTTGTGTTTTTCGACCAGGTGTTAAGAATTAAAATGCCATCTTGGTAGATTTTTTTCCCCTTTGATGATTATGTAGTGTTCTTCCTTATCTGTTATGATTAGTTTTGGTTAGATGGTTAAATAGATAAACAAGCTAGCTTCTTAGATCTATTTATCTTCAATATAGTTTTCAAATCCTTTACCTTGAAATAGTATGATATGAGATTCCCCTCTGTATGCTTTGAATATGTTTTCTTACTATTGGTTAATAAATAAACTGCTTTGGCTTATGGCATGACAGAATACAGGTAGGTGGGAAAACTAAACTAAATGCAGGGAGAAAGAAGGCATAGTCAAGCAGACGCCATGCAGCTGACAAAGGAGAGAGATGCCATTTAGCAGCCAAAGAGAGAAGATGCCATGTAGCTGCCCAAGAAGCAAGAGGTAATAACCATGAGACTCAAGGTAAAATATAAAATAATAAAATTTGGTTAAATTAAGATATAAAAATTAGCTAAGAATATGTCCTAGCCATTGATCAGTTTTGTAATTAATACAGTTTCTGTGTCATTATTTGGGTCTGGGTAGCCAGGAATCAAAGGAGAAGTCTCTGTTTACAGTAATATCTATTCTAATGTTGAGGTGTGTTTCTTTGATAAAACACAAGGATGGATCCTGTTTTCATATCTATTCTGTTTGTATCCTTTTATGGGGAAATTGAGATCATTGTGGTTGAGTGATATCAGTGACTAATTATTGATGATGACTTCTCTTATTTTT
>NC_022017.1:44364396-44366300 GCF_000317375.1 Microtus ochrogaster | reverse complement strand
GAATGTTTTGCTGTGCTGACATCTGTGGTCCCTTACAGCCTGTAATCGAGGACCTTCAGGATTCTCCACTGAGAAGTCATGTGCAATTCTATTAGGTCTGCTGTATATGCTGCTTGGTCTTTTCCCTTGTCTTTCTTTGTTCTGAACATTCAGTGTTGTGATTATTATGTGCCAAGGGGAGGTTTTTCTCTGGTCCCCTTTATTTGGTGTTCTGTATGCTTTTTGTATCTTTATAGACATCTTTATATCTGGTCTTACCTCAACTTAATGTGCCCTGCTTTGTTGACTCCCCATGGGAGGCCTTACCCTTTCTGAGGAATGGAAAGATGGAGAGGTTAGAAAAATCTTCTTCTATTATTTTATTGAAAATATTTTCTTGGCCTTTAATCTGTGTTTCTTCTTCCTCTATTCCTAATATTATTAGATATTGTCTTTTCATAATACCTTAGATTATCTGGACTGTTTTATATTTATCGTTTTCTTTGACCATTGTATCCATTTCTTCTATCTTTTCTCTCTTCCATTTTGTGTACTTTGTTGGTCAAACTTGCCTCTGTAGTTCTTGTTTGAATTTCTAAATTTTTTCATTCTTAAAATTCCTTGTTTTGTTTTTTATTATTATTGTTGATTCTACTTCTATTTTCAATTTTTAAAAAGTTTTATTCATTTCCTTCTACTGTTGGCATTTTCTTGGATTTTCATGTCCTCTTTAAGGACCTCTATCACGTTGAAAAAGACTGCTGAAAGGTTTTTGTCTCGTGTTTCAGCTATATTGAAATTGTCGGGACCTGCTGTGGTAGGGTCCCTGGGCTACAGTGAAGACATATTGTCCTGGGTGGTGTTGATTGTGTTTTAAACTGGCGTCTCAGCATCTGGAATTGGAATAATTATAGGTCTAGGTGTTGCTATTGTTAGTGGGTGCTTTGTTCTTTGGTTTCCTTTTCCTCTCTGAATTTTAGGAGCGTATTCTGACTGTGTGTTTCCTGGTAGGGAAAGTCTGCAAAGCATTCCACCAGGATCTGCTTATTTAGATTTCGTTGGACTAGGACTAGAGAGTGAAGAAATGTCACACCAAAAAGTCTGCTACAGAGCTGGGATGAGACTAGACCATTGGATCCAGAGGTACAGAAGGAGAGGAGAAGATCAGAGTCAGCCTACCTGGTACCCTGACAAGAGTGATCTGTGGTTTAGCAGGAAATACCTGCTTGATTTGGGGGCTGGGAATAAGTAAGGGGAAGGAGGTTGGGAGGGGAAGGTCTAGGGGATCCCCAGGAGATGTGGGCAGGACAAAAGAAAGGAAAACTGTAACAGATGTAGGGTTTAGGTTTGCAGGAAGGGAAAATGCTGGAGGTCTTCAGTTAATGTACCTATCTCCCTGGCCTGCTCAGCATTGAAGGGGCAGAGGGGGTGAATAAGTTCAAATGAACAGTGTTTTCCTGACACAACAGGGCGGTTGTATATCTTCATTCACAGTGTTTGTGACAACATGCAAACCATCTGTGCAAACAGGTTTCACAAAATTCTAGCAAGAAGGTGCAGAAGTGGGCACAAAATCTTACCACTAGCTGAGGAGGAAACTTTTTAACGGTGTGACACCGGCAGTTCCAACACACTCTGAGGAAGCCCCAAGCCGAAGGGTAGTTGGGAGGTGCAAATGCAACTTGATAGAGGAAAAAAGGTGTGGGCAGGGAGGTAGAAGATGGAAAGGGTAGATTCGAAAAGAAGCTAAACAAGTGTTGATTGTGATCCAAATTCATTACATGAAAAATTCTCAAGGAATTATTGTAAATACTACTTTTAGAAATTAATACAGGCGGGGGCTGGAGAGATGGCTCAGTGGTTAAGAGCATTGCCTGCTCTTCCAAAGGTCCTGAGTTCAATTCCCAGCAACCACATGGTGGCTC
>NC_022017.1:44362777-44363521 GCF_000317375.1 Microtus ochrogaster | reverse complement strand
TTGTTTTGTTTTGTTTTGTAATTTCGCGTCAATAAGTAACTATTTGCAGCCACTTGTTTCCCGTGCCAGAGTTCTTGTAATTAGGTTTCCTAATTAGTGGCAATGAAGGGGAATAAACCACTTCCCTCCCTACATCTCTGACCTGCTTCTCATGGCCTAACGGTTGGCATATGTCTCCAGTCTTTCACTTACAGAATCATAGGATTCGTTCAGGTCCTTTGCTGGGAGGTCCCGGATTCAAGTCACTAGAGAGACTTTTGAGTGTCAAGCTGAAAACTCAGATGAGTCATTTCCAAATGTCATCCAGTTCCACTAGTGAAACCAAGTGCAAGAGTGAAGGAAGACCATGGCTTGTGACGGTATGCTAGAGACTCCAACGCCATATCTGGTGAGAATGATGCTCTGCTTAGTGTTGGGAGGCTGCAAATGCTTTGTTCAGAGCTTTCACTATGGCTTTCCGCTCAGCCACAGTTTTTGCTCAGTTGTTTTCAATAATGGGTTCTGCAGCTCTTGCTAGTCCTCAATTCTACTCTACCAAAATGCCAGGTTTTCTGTGTTTGCTTCCATAATTCTATCTGCTGGCTTCTGAAACTTCAATACCTTCCCACTGCAAAAAGACCTGGAGCTGTGGGAAACTGATGGATGCTCTAATCAGCCATTTTTCTATATTTAGAATAGCAAAACACTGGAAACAAATGCAAATGCTCACCCGTGGAATGGTGGATAAACAGTGACGCCACATGA
>NC_022017.1:44344818-44362273 GCF_000317375.1 Microtus ochrogaster | reverse complement strand
ACACATACACAGACACACACACACAGACACATACACACACACACACACACACACACACATATATATATATATATTTCACAATACCATTATTGAGATGATCTATTTAGTAAACAGTTTCTCTTTGAGCAACTATGACCATACTAACAAATGATTAGTATGCTCCCTCTCCAAACCTACATCAACTTCAGGGAGAAGATAACACTATTCTTACTATGGAGAACTTTTAGAAAATAAGAATTGGCTTATGAAATTGCTGAAGGAGAAAATCTGTCTTGAATGTTTTCAAGTGTCCTGAATTTGGAAAATTTATTCACTCTAATTCACTTTTGCTTCCCACATCCATGTTCATCATTTGTGCTTCATCCCATGTGGAAGTCGTGTAAGGAGATTATGAGGTGCCTGTGCTTCATGCGGACTATAAAGTGTAGCACATGAAACAATGGCCTGACCTAGAGGCCTCCAGAGTGTAAGATTTCTGAACCATTTAAAATCTTGTTTTTTTGTTCCTTCCAATCCAGATTTTATTAGAAAATTTGCATAGAGAATGCAAATATTTTCCATGTGCTTTTTGACATCTGACAATTAGCTGATATTGCCCCTCACCAGATGCTCTTAACTCACTTCTCACTACCAAAAACCTGGAAAGAAAGTCTGAGTGTATAATCCTAGTTATGATGTTGCTCAGTTCTAGCTAATATATGTTCATTTGGTGTTACAATTAGGATTACAAACATGGTAATCCTAAACTCATTATATATGGAACTGTCAATATGTGGGACTTTTTAAAAGAATTACTAAACATTTAAAAACCATAGTACTGCTTTTATGTTCTAAATGCTTATCAAGTTGTTCAACATAGTCTCTAACTTCCCTATTCTTACCATCAAACTTTTTCAAATCAAAACATACATATTTCAGGACAAGCACAGAAAGAGAATTGGTTGGTTTCTTGGAAAGTTTGTTCTCAATTTTCAATTTTAAAAAGAACTCATTTCATTTACTACTAAGACAAAGTATTTTTGTACAGATTTGTTTTAATTTTTTTACGAACAGAATCTTTACTCCAGTATTTAATAAAGCTTTAGGTATTGCATCTATATTATGGAGATTTGCTTTTGCAATAGGTTTATTTAATAAGTATATTTGTGGATATCCATCAGTGGATCCAGTCTCTGGAGTACAGAGCAGAATAAGGGGGGTTTATATTTATAAAAGCCCTGTGGGTCTGAGCTTCTTTAACACTCTGTCGTTTCCAAGAAGTCTTGCTCTTCTTTTTTACTGATGCTTTTGTTCATCAACCTGTTCCAGGAATCAAAGAAATAGAAAAGCATTAGATGAATGGACATTCAAGTGAGACAGAACTGTTAAAAAATTATATAAGTAAAATTTATTTGTATTTCACAAGTTATTACACCTCTCCACTTCCCTTAAATATTCATTCAGACTTCCCAACGTATCAGAAATGCATCGCTTTTCTTAAATAATACTGGCTTTATGAAAGAAGACATATGAAATGTGAAATGCTCATGTTCTTGATCTGAAAACTATAAAACTTGAAAGAGAATAGTGGACCTGTGGCATGTCAGCAGGTCTATGCCAGCATATGGACCTGTGGCATGGCAGCAGGTCTATACAGTCATTATGTCATCAGCTGGGACTTGTATATACAATGATGAGATGATGTATTATCTGGAAACAAATTATTCATGTGGAGATGACACATAAGGTGGTCTGTTTTAAGAAAGAAACATTTTTACTGATACCAAGTAGATACATACGTGAATATTGTCATAGTTAGCTTCAAGTTTTAATTTGAGAAGAAAGTATATTCTTTTCTGTTTGGATGGAATATTCTATAAATGTCTGTTAAGTCCATTTGAGTCATAATATCTGTTAGTTCTCTTATTTCTCTGATAATTTTTTGTCTGACTGACCTGTCCAGTGGTGAGAGGGGAAGAGTTGAAGACTCTCACCATTAGTGTATAGGCTTTAATGTATGATTTAAGCTTTAGAAGTGTTTCTTTTACATATAAGGGTGCCCTTGTATTTGGGGCATAGATGTTCAGTATTGAGATTTCCTCTTGATGGATTTTTCCTGTGACTAATGTGAAATGTCCTTCTTTATCTCTTTTGATTGATTTGAGTTTGAAGTATATTTTGTTAGATATTAGGAAAGCTACACCTGTTTGTTTCTTAGGTTCATTCCATTTGATTGGAATATTTTCTCCCAACCTTTTACTCTGAGACGATGTCTGTCTTTGAGGTTGAGATGTGTTTCTTGTAAGCAGAACTTCCTTTGGTTGGAGTTTTCATTCTAATATTTTTTGTAGGGCTGGGTTTGAGCCAGTAATACCACTTTTTGGTATATATCCAAATGATGCTCAATTGTACCACAAGGACATGTGCTCAACTATGTTCATAGCAGCATTGTTTGTCATAGCCAGAACCTGGAAACAACCTAAATACACCTCGACTGAAGAATGGATAAAGAAAATGTACTACCTTTACACAATAGGGCACTACACAGCAAATAATAATAATGACATCTTGAATTTTGCAGGAAAATGGATGGAGCTAGAAAACATCATTTTGAGTGAGGTAACCCAGGCACAGAAAGGCAATTATCACATGTACTCACTCATAAGCGGTTTTTAAACATAAAGCAAAGAAAACCAGTCTACAAATCAGAATCCCAGAGAACTCAGACAACAATGAGGACACTAAGAGAAACTTACATAGATCTAATCTACATGGGAAATAAAAAAAGACAAGATCTCCTGAGTAAATGGGGATCATGGGGACCTTGGGGGAAAGTTAAAGGGGAGGGGGAGAGAAAGGGAGGGGAGCAGAGAAAAGTGTAGAGCTCAATAAAAATCAATAAAAAAGTAAAATAAAAAGTTTTAATTTGACACAGCCAATGGTCTCCTGAGAAGGGAGTCTCAGCTGAGGCACTGCTCAGATCAGAATGGGCTGTGCATATGTCTCTGCAGGGAGGGCCGGTTTATTGGTTGTTGTAGGAAGGTCCAGTCCACTCTGGGAATGAAATCTTTCAATAATTTACTCAAGCTTGCTCATGATCAGGTTTTTCATATATATAATAATCGCAAAATCATTGTGAACCATAGCAGGTGTTTGTGGTGATTACATGGGAAAATACAAATGAAATTCTTCTAAAAGGTTGGGTAATTTTCCACGCTTATGAAATGGGAAACAGTCAAAGGAAGGTTTATCACAATCTTCACTGTTCACCAGGACAATGACTGATGTTTTAGGAAAAGACAGATTATTTCACAAAAAACATCCTCTGGTAATAATTACACGCATAACCTTATATCTATGACCATCATCATCAAAACACTGTGCTAAAAGCTTTAAGGGTTTAGAAATTATAAAAGCAATCATTTAAATTAAGGAAAAAACACGACTATTATCAATTACTATGTCACAGATATTTGGAAAATTTTAAATTTGATTATTCAACCATAATGTTTAATGCTTAATATATAACATTTAAGACCATCAGGAAAAACAGAAATAAAGCAATATTTGACTTCAAATAATTTGGGTTCCATATCTAGTTCTTTGACTAACACTGTCTGATTATGCATTTTCACATACGTATTTCTGATATTACATAATATATACAAATATCTGACTAGGTGGATGGCAAAAAGATATAAAAACATACCCAATTTTATAGAATATGATATAGAAATTATGCATTCCAAGTCACAGCTTATGTGAAATAATATACAAGTAAACGTTTTTTTCATTGGCAAACATATCAAGATGCTAGGGGATTTGTTATTTAAATGCATAAATGTATATACTAAAATTATTTTGTGAAAACAATCACAGTTGTGTGTCTTATATAAGTATTAATGTATAATAACATAATATTAACAAAATTAACCAAAATATTCTAGTCCTAACCTTATCAAATTAGCATATATAAGTCTACCATGTAATCCTAAACCATTTCAAAATTCCACACCCTACCTTCACACAAAATCACACCAGCATAAGAGCTCACCTTTTCTCCAAATCGTTGATAGTGTCCATAAGTGGAAGATTTAAAGTCTCCGGCAGAAAGTAGATGTTGATTGTTGCCAGTACGGGTATGATCCCACAGAGAATCAAAGGAAGGTGTACAAAATACTTTCTAGTAACAAGTGCTAGGGCAGACAATATTGCTGCTATTCGGGCAGCAGCATTATAAACACCAAGTAGAGTGGACCTTCAAAAATAGACCAGAAATGCAAAACCTGAATACACAAGCTTTGTCTTAATAGCATCATTTTCAGTATAGATATCCGAAATCACCCAAGGTCAATGTGGATTTTCCAAGCATCCAATGCTGTTAATGGTGTGTATATATCTACATATCACAATGCCTCCTAGAGTCCTAGAAAAAGCATTTTTATCATATGGACACAGCCATCCCTGGGCAGGTGGCCCTGAATGCTTTAAGAAAGCAGGCTGAGCAAGCCATGTGGAGCAAGTCAGTAAGCAACATGGTCTCTTCATCAGCTGCTGCCTTCAGGTTCCTTCACTGTTTGACGTCCTGTCCTGACTTCCTTTGATGATGAACAGTGATGTGAAAGCATGAACTAAATAAACATTTTCTTCCCCAAATTGCCATGGTGTAACTAAGGCACAGGTCATCCAAACTAAACCGCAGCATGCACTACAGAGTCAAACCACACCATAAATCAAATAGACCTAACATATCTATCTATAGACTATTCCAGCCCACAGAAATGAAATACATATTCTTCTCAGCACATTGGAGCATATTCCTTAAAGTAGATTAAATGCTGGAAATGCCTCTTAAAATGACACCTATTAACCCACTTAAATTTTCTAGAAGCTTCCAGCAGTATTCAGGGGGAACCTTGTCAGTTTCTTTTCTTACCTGAACACTGTCGGTGTGAGTTCATTGGAGTAGGCAATACTCAGACAAGAGAAAGCTGAAAAGGAGCCTTTTCCCAACAGGAAAAGAACAAGGCGCAGGACATACATCTCTGCAGACAGTGGTAAGGGAGAAAATGATGATTTTATTAATATTTATTGATCTCTGATTAAAAAAACTACACAGGTTTTCTAAAATATTAAACACTAAGATGTTATCTGGAATCAAGCACTGCCTTTTCTATTGAAAAGGCATTCTGATTATGGTTTCTGCTCCCTTAACTCCTCCTAGATCCTCTCTACCCCACCCACCCAAATCCACCCAGAAAGCATGAAAAAGCAATAAAATAAAAACAAACCTGAATATAGAAAAACAAACATATTAACAAAAGATTTGTATTTTTTTAAAGAAGTTTAATTATCATTCATCAAATGAGCTTGTCTCAACATAATTGATGTAGATGAAAATTCACTACCAATATCACATTCAATAATGAAATATGAAATCTTCCTCAAAACTACAGAACAAGGTATATGAACTCCAACAGACTGAAAATGGACTCTATACAATGACAACAAACAAGTACCTGACAGTATTAAGTCCAGAATATTAAAGAACTCCTAACACTACATAACAAGACTTCAGATAACATGGATGAAAAATGGGCAAAGACAGCAACAGAAATGAAAAAAAAAATAGAATACTCAGAAATGATTGTGGTAATAGTTATTCTGAGTGAATGAACTTCTGAGTGAATGTGTGTAACAGAAAAGATCAGGCCATTTCAAGGACCCCAGTCTCAGACTCATGACAAAATAGCAAAGCCTACCTCCCTGGAAAGTAAGACTCAGGGATAATCTCTAGCCCACACTCACGACTTCATGGAGCCACTGGCCATCTTGCCTTTGCCATCGTAATTGTGACTATCTCCCATTAAAGCCATCAGTGAAAATAAACTTCTCAGTTACTTCCTATCAGGGACTAGTAACAACCACACACCACAGAAAGAGCTGATGGACATCAAATACCCTCATTTTTCTTTCTAAGGAAACCTCCATTCGCCTGATTCTACCTGTCTCCAGTACAAACTAATCACAATTCATGGTTTCAGCTTTATGTGATTTAAATAAATACTCTGAAATGCCGTCATGAAATAGTGCCCAATTAGAAGCCTGACTTTCCTACTGGTGAGGAGCTTCAATAAAATATTTGCTAGACGAAGACAATGAAATACTTTGTAATCAAGTTCCTCCTCATCTCTTTCCCCCTCGTTGTTTACAGGTTATTAACACAATGACAGCAGTTTTCCAAACCACATGTCCTCCTTCTGCCTCCTAACGCATCCTTTTTTGTGCATTTGTTACCAAATAATACCCATTTGGGTTTAGAGGTTCGACATTCAATGGCACTAGAGAGATTCTTCAAACTACTTGTCTGTAGTTACTGTCCTTTCCACGTGATATCTTCATGCCAAGCACATACTGTTATTATAGGCCTTACAGTATTGACTGTTTGCATAACTGATAATGCATAATTATTTCCTAGTAATATCTTTTGTAGAACTCCAAAGTTTAAAGGATATCATAAGATTGGAATTCTTCTTATTAAGGAATTCACAGTCTTTAACATGTACAGACGTAAAAGTTGACTGTAGCGTTGGTTAGATGATGAAGAAGGTAAAGGGACCATCAAGCCTTAGGACCTGTTTTGGTCTCAGAAGCTTATGCAGTAGAAGGAAAGAATTAACTGCCGTTAGTTGTTATTTGACCTCCCCATGTGCACTATAGGGCATGTCATTTTCTGTATAGAAACTAATGGGCTCAGGCCCCCTATTGCACTTATTAGCCCAGTCCAAGAATTCACCATGAAACCCAATATAATTTTCTGTAGTCATTTTCCTTATCCTGAAATTTGACTAGAAATAAATCTCTTTAAAGAAAGTTATACATTTTAGCTTTAATTGGGGTGGTGGAAATATTACTTGTAACGATTGTATCTTTTCCACTGCTTCCATATAAATAAGCAAATAAATAAATGTTAAAATGTGAAAGCTCTTTTAGACTAAATAATGAGGGAGCTGGAAAGATAGCTCATTAGTTAGGAGAACCTACTGCTCCTGCAGAGGACCAGCATTCTTTCCCAGCGTTCACATCGCCCAGCTTATGAGAAACTTTCTATAACTCCATTTCTAGGTTATCCAATGTGTCTGTCCTCCCGGGATACTCACACTGGTGTGTCTATACATTCACACATAGAATGTACATACACATGTGCCTATGAGCACACACACAAGTATAATTATATAAAATAAATAGTTAACTTAAATATTCTAATGCTCTTCTAGGCAGCAGAGTATGAAATACATTCACTATTGGGAAAGCCATGTGTACCTGGATATATATTAATAATGAGATTCTAAAGACTGAGGAAGTCTCACCTTCAGGTATAAATATGGTGATGGCAATACAACTGCCAATTGTAAGGAGTGTAAAAGCAATTGAAGGACGGCGTCTTACGTTTCTTATTATAAAATATGCAATTAATTTGCTGGGTATGTCTGTCACTCCTAGGAGAATCAGGTTCAGGAATATGTTCTTTCCCAACATTTGAACATCCAACAAGATACTATAACCACTGAAAATTTCTGCAAAACTGGAAGAAAGCACAAAGAGACATTCAACCAATTGAGGCATGAAAATATTTTATTATGGTGTATGTGGAGGGCTCATTTGGAATTATTAGTTCCTTCAAAGATACAACTAAACTTAATATCCCACGTATGGGATGAAATGGAGTTTTATAATGTCACAGAAGTTACTTATGAAAAACACATGAAAATAAGATAATGATTAAAAATTATCAGTAAATTGAGTAGAGTTTATATAAGTAAATTTTTATCTAAAAACATTCTGAACTTAGCCCACTGCCTTGATAGACTCTACTTGTGAAGTGTTTTAGGATCCAAAGTGAAAACACATACATTCCTGAGAGATGCATAATTTCTTTAATATTGGTTTGAAGTTTAACATCTTTATAAGACTGCCTTATAATTTTGTTAGAATCAAAAATAACACATCATGTGCAGTGACATTTCATTCAGAAATGTGATGGCATTTCATTTGTATTTTAATAAGTAAAGCTTGTCTGAGGATCAGAAAAGTAAAACAGCCACACTGGCCAGCCTTACAGACCAGGCAGTGGTGACACACACCTTTAATCCCAGTAGCCACACTAGTTTGCCGTAAAAACCAGGTGGCAGTGGTGCACGCCCTTAGTCCCAGAACTAGAGAGACTTATAAAATGGGAGGAGACAGCTCTCAGTCTCAATCTTATTCTGAAGGCAGAATCACCATTTTCAAACTGAGGTTGAAGTGAGAACCAGTGGCTTGGCTGATTTGCTTTCCTGGTCTTCAGTTTGAACCCTAATATGTGGCTCTGTGTTTTTATTATTTGTGACTCGAACATAAAATAAGCCTTCTGAAATTTGAAAATTGTGATAATTTTTAATTTGAAATTATTATACTATATATACACATTATAATTACTACATATAATAATTAATTACATATAAAATATATCATCATTAGCTAGGCGGTGGTGGCACATGCCTTTAATCCCAGTGCTCGGGAAGCAGAGGTAGGAAGATCACTGTGAGTTTGAGGCCAGCCTAGTCTATAAGAGTTAGTTCCTAGATAGAATTCAAAGCTACAGAGAAACCCTGTCTTGAAGAAAAGAAAAAAATGTGTATATATATGCATATATATATATATATAATTAGTAGGACAAGATAAAATATATGAACAATGGATCTATGTATTACTGATGCTCTTAATAGATCACTTTAAATTTATATTTTAAATAATATAATTTTATGATGATAAGCTGCTTCAAAGATCAGCTTTCTAAATTCATTTTATATATAAGGTAAGAGACACAGATTTCTATTATCTCATTGTATATCACACAAACTTTTATTGACTTAGTGTTATTTTATGTCTATGGCTGTTTTTCCTATATGTATTTCTGTGTGTGCAGAGGTCAGGAGAGGATATGTTGTATTCTCTAATACTGGAGTTACCGACAATAGTTAGTTGCCATATGGGTACTGGGAAATGAATGCCGGTCCTTTGAAAAGTTAAAAAGTATTCCAAACCCCTCACTGGTGTCTTATTTTATGTAAATAATTGAAAAAGAACTAGAACCATGAGTGTTAACTCTGAAACGAAGGAATAAAGATAGTTTAAAAATCTGTACATCACTACAAGAAACACACCTCAACCTCAAAGACAAGCATAAACACCTCAGGGTAAAGTGTTGGGAAAAATTTCCAATCACATGAAACTAAGAAACAGCTGGTGTAGCTGTTCTAATATCTAACAAAATGGATATCTAACTAAAATCAATCAAAAGAGAAAAAGAAGGTCATTTCATAATAGGCACAGGAAATCTCAATGCTGAATACCTATGCCCCAAATACACGGGCACCCACATATGTAAAAGAAACACTTCTAAAGCTTAAATCACACATTAAACTGCACACACTAATAGTGGGAGACTTCAACACTCCACTCACACCACTGAACAGGTCTGTCAGACAAAACATTAAAATCAAAATAAGGGAACTAACAGATGTTATGACTCAAACAACTTATACGACATCTATAGAGCATTCCATTCAAACATAAAAGAATATACCTTCTTCTCAGCACCCCATGAAACCTTCTCAAAAATTGACCTCATACTAGTAACAAAACAAACCTCAACAGATAAAAAGAAAAGGAATAACCCCATGTATCTTATCAGATCATGATTGCTTAAAATTAGAATTCAACAGCAACACTAATATCAGAAAGCCCACAACACATGGAAATTAAACAATGCTCACCTGAAGCATCAATGGGTCAAAGAAGAAATAAAGGGAGAAATTAAGGCTGTCCAAAAATTCAATGAAAATGACCACAAAACATACCCAAATTTATGGGACACAATGAAAGCAGTGTTAAGAAGAAAATTCATAGCATTAAATACCTACATAAAGAAGCTGGAAAAATCCCACACTAGTGAATTAACAGAACATTTGAAAACTTTAGAACAAAAAAAAACTCACCCAGGAGAATGAGACTGCAGTAAATATCTAATTGAGAGATGAAATCAACAAAATAAAAACTAAGAAAAATACAAAAAAAATCACTGAGACAAAAAGTTGGTTCTTTGAGAAAATCAACAAAATAGACAAGCATTATCCAAACTAATCAAAAGGCAGAAATGAAAAGGGGGACATAGCAACAGACATGGAGGAAATCCAGAGAAATTGAAAAACTTAAAGAAAGAGTATTTTGTGTAGGGCTGGGTTTGACCCAGTAATGCCACTTTTGGACATATGTCCAAAGGATGCTCAATTGTGCTACAAGGACATGTGCTCAACTTTGTTTATAGCAGTGTTATTTGTCATACCCAGAACCTGGAAACAACCTAAATGCCCTTCGACCAAAAAAATTGATAAGGAAAATGTGGTACATTTACATAATGGAGTACTACAGCGCAGAAAAAATATTGACATCTTTAAATTTGCAGGCAAATGGATGGGTCTAGAAAACATCATTTTGAGTGAGGTAACCCAAACCCAGAAAAGACAATTATCATATGTAGTCACTCATAAGTGGTTTTTAAACATAAAGCAAAGAAAACCAGTCAGATCACAATGCCAGAGAACCTAGACAACAATGAGAACCCCAAGAGAGATACATGTGGATCTCATCTTCATGGGATGTAGAAAAAGACATGATCTCCTGAACAAATTGAGACAGTTCAATGAGGGAGGATAGAAAGAGAGGGGAGCAGAGAAAAATATGAAGCTCAATAAAATCAATAAAAATAAGAGTCTGTGCAGCAGTCGAATCATTTAATATGTGTTTTTTCAAGAGGCTAAAAATTAAGATTGTCTCTTCGTTTTCCTACTGTTTGGGAGATGGTAATTTCCTTTAAAAAAGTATAAAGTGATGCTATATTTAACTTGTCTTTGATTTTCTTACATTACATTTCAGTTTTTACTCTATGTCATATCCTGCTCAACCAGATTTTTTAAAAGTGTTTGCTACATACAAACACTGAAGAATCGGGTCTCTGGAGAGTTCTTCAGATGCCTGTCCATCTATCTATGAAATAACTCCAGTGAGATGTATGAAACTGTTTTTAGTGATCGTTTACTGTATAGAAAAGCCTAGGCTCAAAATCCATGTCTTGCAGCTCTTGTTCCAGTGGAAGAGTTTGACATGCAGTATGTGTATGTTTAAGAAACTTAGCCTTGAGCAAAACTTGAAGCCAAATGTGTGTGGATTTGTTTCCAATGTTATGCCTTTAGGTTTACTGCATTGAGATATGAATAAAACTGATCAGTTTAACAAAAGATACATTTGTCTTCCTTATTATTTAGTAAATCTTAGTTCAGGTCTAAATAGCCTTTTTATTTTTTATTTTTTTTATTATTTTTTTTTTTTTTTTGGTTTTTGAGACAGGGTTTCTCTGTGGCTTTGGAGCCTGTCCTGGCACTAGCTCTGTAGACCAGGCTGGTCTCGAACTCACAGAGATCCACCTGCCTCTGCCTCCCGAGTGCTGGGATTAAAGGCGTGCACCACCATCACCCGGCTCTAAATAGCCTTTTTAATTTCATGTTTATCTTTCTCCAGCTCCTGTAAATTGCAATCATCAAATGAAGCATTTCAAAGTAATATGACCCATATAAGTTGCTTTTATTCTTCCTTTCATGTATTTGTATTTTGCATTCTAGTGTCTTGAATAAAAGGAGAGATGTTTGTTTAGCCCATATGTTCTCCCAAGGTTTAGGATGATGATGAACCAGTTGACTGTGTGCTAGAAGAGGAAAGAGTAAACTACTTACATTATAATGGAATTACAAATCAGTATTTTACGCATCGTGGGGTTAATAATGATGTCCTTTATTCTGAAATGTTTGCTGGTTGAATTCTGATTTTCCTTAAGTTTAGATTGTATAGTCTTCAAAAAAATAAAAGGTCAAGTCAAAATATTTACATCAAACAAAAGTTTGAAACAAATCTTCACGAATTATATTCCACTCCTGTATGTTGATATAAATCACCAATCATTACCTTACAAAGCCAAAGTGGCCTAGATTATACTCAGACCATCTAAAAAAAAAAGGCATAGGGTAAAATTCATGCCACCAATCCTGATGACTTAAGTTCAATCCCAGCACCCACAGTTCTAGTCCAAAGCTGATTCCCACAAGTTGTCCTCTGACCTCTATGTGTTTTTCGTGGCAAGTGTGTGCCCCAAAACATGTACACAAAATAAGCAATAAGTACAATAAGAATTTTAAAGCAAATAAATAAAAAATAAAGAGAAATAAATTTCAAAATGTTTAGATGAACAAATATATATTATACACTATGAAACTATTCCCTAATAAAAATTATAGAAATAACTTGCTAATAATTCATAGGTTTCTTATTGGTGCAGTCTGATCAGAAACAGTTGCAACTAGTTAGGCAGTGCTCAAACTAAATGACAGTTATCAAAAACTCCCTAAGAATCTCCAACTGTACTAATTATAAATGATTAATTAATAGCTGTTTCATAGTGAATCAAAGTCTTGTATCTAGTTAATTACTAGAAAAATTCCAGTTAATTTTTATTGCATCATTTCAGACTTGTATATAACTTATACTGTTATCAATTTTATGTGAAATTAATTTTTCAGTAAAATTATACATTAACTATTAACCATAGGACTCAATATTTTAAAAGATTTTATCTAGTTTTTTATTATATTTTTATTAATTTGGGGAATTTCATACTATATATTTTTTAACTAATTGTTTCTACAGCTTAAATTGAAAAAAAATATAGAATGATCAAGAATGGAGATACTTATATCTAGCCACTTATTTATGATGCCTGTAATTACAGACATCAAAAACACAAATCCTCAACACATTTTATTTTATCATTTTTCTTCAATGTGTACATATTACATTATATCCAGAACTTGTCAGCTAGGCTTATTCAACTTATTTTCTTTTTTCTTAAGTAAGTGCAATGACTGTAATTAGCCTGGCAATCCTGTGGTTCCCTCAAGACAATCAGAACATGTTCAACGTATATAAATATTAGTTCACTAAAGAAATGGAGTGTGGTGGATTATATTTTTTAAATTATAATAACATCTTATCTTCCATTCCCTCCTACACATCCCATGTACCTCCTTTATCTCTCCCAAATCCATGGCCTCTTTTACATTTTGCATTTGTTACACATATAGAAATATTATCTATTTATTTATTTATTTATTTATTCATGTATATATAAATACCACCATCTCAATCCATATAAGACTATCTGTGTGTATACGACCTCAGGGCTGGTCATTTGGTACTGGAAATGACTGGTAATGGAGCAGAGGAATCTTCCCTCATGGAAAGCATTTCTCCATGGTGCATTTTAAAAATAAAATCCAAAACAATGTTCTTTTGGATCATTTTTTTTTCATTTAGAAAAGGGTGATAATGTACACAGACTGTAATTTAATGTTAGGTTTTAAATCAAGTTACTAAGTCTGTGCGCGTGCGCGCGCGCACACACACACACACACACACACACTTTCCTTCCATGACCAGTGTGATGAATACATTGTGGACTTCTGAAATACCTGAACATATTGCTCTACACAATTCTTTTCACCCTCTCAACATAATCTTAAGATAATGCTGAAAAATCACAAATGTCAGGAATATTGTTTTAAAAGGAAACCTATACATTTATGTTCACTACTGATAAATTTATAATAACTAGAAAATGGAAGCAACCAAAATGTCTTTCAACAGATGAATGGACAATAAAACTGCAGAATATACAAACTAATTTAGCAGAAAAGAAAAATGAAACTGTCAACTTTATATGTAAAATGGATCAAATTAGAAAATATTATACTGTCCATATTAAATTGACAGACATCTTCTGTCTTCTCTGTCGTTACTAGCTCCAAATCTTCAGATTTGGGATGACAGTGCACACACAAAGATAAACAGATGGTCTAACAAAGATTCTAGTACCAAGCCCATGAAATACCGTTTCACGTTAGTGCAGTTTAAGAGACTTCCAATACAATACAGGCTACAGATGTTGCCTTTCTTCTCTCCTAAACATTGAAGGTAAGTCCCTATTGCTACAGACACCATGAGCTTTGTACACAGGACTTAGTGGATGTGAACTGGATCTAACCTTAATACCTCCCTGAGGTCTGGTTGGCATAGTACTGGAGGGTGCTGTGCAAGTTGCCAAAAGAAAGAAACAATCAATAGTCTTACCCAGATGAGTATGAATCACAACAATGGCCAGCATCACAAAATATCACTAATGGCATTTATCTTGGTGGTAACCAACAGATTTCTAATTGAATTGAATTTAAGTCCCCACCAGTGCCTCGTTCTGGAAACTTAGCCAGATACCTAGACCTAGACAGTCAACGATCTTAGAGGAGAGACTTCTACCATTATTTAACTAAACCAGAGTCAATTGCAAACTGCATTCTAAACATTTGCCCTTATACCTTTAAGTATAGTTCTCATCCCTGATCCAACAAAATTCTCACTGCAACAGACCATAACCATTACAGAAAACCACAACTCATCAAGATACAAAGATCATAAAGTTCCTAGCCACTTTTGATGCATCTACTGTACAACTCCTAACAATTTTGACTCGGGAATCATCAAGGAAGGGGAGAAGAGATAGTAAGAGCCAGAAGATCAAGAAGTCTGCTGTGATATGCATCTCATGAAAATAGAAGGGGGGGGGGGCATTACCCATGATACCTGAACAATATGGCTACCTAAATAAGACCAGGACTTATAGAGTTATTGGAAAGTCTTTCACAGCCCCCCACACCAAGACAAAGAGCTATAGGCAACTAAGAAATTCTGAAAGAGGTAGAAATAATTGTCTCCAGGGAATGGTTTTCCTAATTGATCATACAATACTTATAATTATCCTTGAAATCAAATACATGTAAGTAACAGTAAACAGACTGAGAAGATTATATTGATTTATTTAGGTGCAAATATATAGCAACTACTGATGTACAGAATGAGGCTCACTTTTTTACATCTGTATATATAGTATATGTGACCATGGAGAAAGTGGGCCAGTATCTTGAAGGCTATTGGCTGAAGGAGTTCCCACAAGAGATGGGACTATCATCAGAGGAGTTAGAGGGAAGAAACTGAATGGGAAAATGATATATTTTAATTAAAAAAATTAAAAAGAGTAGCCATAATAATCTTTTTAATATGAATCTTGCCCAAATTCTTCTAGCTCTTGGGTATGTTTATTTATAATTTCACTGTGGTTATTATTAGTTGGTGGCAGTGAGAAATTTAAAGATAATTATAACAGGTTTCTAGTACCTCAGTAGTTAGGTTATGTGCAATGTCTTTTTTTCCATTGATGAAGGCAATTTTCTTTAGGGTCTTTATTGCTTGTTCTGTTTTCCCTGTGGTCATTAGCCACCGGACTGATTCTGGCCCCCAGCTGTTTAAAAGATGAATAGAAAGGCAGGTCATATTAAGGTCCAAAGACATTCCTCTTTTATTCAGGAAAAGAATAATTTTATAGCTATGCTCCCTCCTATCAATAGAGAACATTCCAAGATTTAACCAAGCTTCAATTTCTGCATGAATCCCATTGCCATACCCTGATGCTAAGCTTCTGAATATTTTTTTTGCAGCTAGGAAAACAACAAAACTTTTATTCTTACAGAAGGAGTAAAGATTCCATTATTTAAATTCTAAATGTTTCATAGCACTCTAATTCAAAAAAGTCCTGCGACTTCAGCATGGGACTCTAAATTGAGATTCACAACTTTTAAATACAAAAATGCACCTATTCCAAATTAAAAATACTACTACATTCTTAAACTGTTTATTTAAAATAACAACTTATGTTTTATCCCAGAGAACACTAAGCTTAGAAGATTATCTGAGTAGTTGAGTTTAGAAAAAAAGAGACTGTTTTAATTTCCTAAAGATGGATTTAAAAGTATCTATTTTCAAACTTCTCTGTCCTTGACTGCCATGTAGGTAGATTTTCCCATGGTTCAATCTCAACATTCAAGTGCATAACAAAAGGATAGATAAATGAAATTTTGAGCCACCATCCACTTAGTTTTATAAATTGACTGAAGGAATTATCCTAATATTGATTTTTTCTAAGACTTCTAAATTTATTTCTCTACATATAGCACTTTAAAATGGCACAGAGTAAATGTTTAATTGGCCAAATACTCCGCAGTAGACATAACAACATCATCATACATTACAATCATTGGAATTTAATTGTTTAGTATGTATATCAAAGTGCACATACCAGAAAACAATGAAAAATATGAAGTGGGGCAAGGCATAAGCAAGTTGCAGCATATGCCAGTCTGAAAGCAAGTAAGCAAGTCCCCCAAGGCAGGACTGGCCAATGCTGAAGGACAGTCCACTGAGTACTATGATTTTGCTGTGCCACTGAGTTGTGGTTTCTTCTAAAACTAAAAGAAAAAAAAAGAGTTCTGTATTAGTGTACATTTTACTGGTTTGTTTATCAGCATAGCCAATAAAATCTTGAGGAGGAAAGGGTTTCTTTCATCTTAGAGATTGTAGACCATCATGAAGGGAAGTAAGGATATGAAGGGAATTTGGAGGCAGGAACTGAAGCAGAGGCCATGGAGCAAGACTGCTTCCTGGCTTGCTCTCCATGGTTTGCTCAGTCTGTTTTCCTGAATAACGCAGGGCTACCTACTCCATGGTGGTAGGACCACTCAAAATAGGCCAGGCCCTTCTAGCCTATTAATTGACCACTAATTAAGAAAATGTCCGTCATACTTGCCTGCAGTCTATTCCAATAGAATCATTTCATCTGAGGCTCCCTTTTCCCATGTGACTCTAGCTGTGTCCAGTTGGCAAAACTAATCAGCACACTATCCAGCACCATTTAAGAAAGATGACTTCAAGAGCAAAATGTAATGTATATGTACAGATCAAGGCA
This sequence comes from Microtus ochrogaster, assembly GCF_000317375.1. Taxonomy (NCBI): domain Eukaryota; kingdom Metazoa; phylum Chordata; class Mammalia; order Rodentia; family Cricetidae; genus Microtus; species Microtus ochrogaster. Next base: position 44,345,295 of record NC_022017.1, on the reverse strand, counting down.
AACTTACCAAGGATAGTATAGTTGTTTAAAATATTACTTATGGAGGCAGACAACAGGAATCTCAAAGCACAGTAAAGGAAGAAACTTGGGGCAAAGGCACAGCAGGTGCCCAAAATCCCATAGGCTAAGCAAGAATACACCAGCAATGGTTTCCTTCCAAACCTATGGTAATAGTAGTTAAAGTAGTGAAAAATGTAACAACTGATTAGTTACATATTATTAGCATATCCCCAGAGAATCCTCATTACTCTTAGACCCTTATTTCCTGAGATCCTTTACCAACACCACAAAGCAATTAAAGTCATCTATCTTTAGATAAATGTTAATGTATGGTCACTACCTTTATGTAGCTAATAAAGCACATTTCTCTATTTCTGAGTGAGCCAACACACTGAATATATTTTAAGTTCTTTAAACAATTTTATTTGTGTGTGTATGTGTGTGTGTGTGTGTGTGTGTGTGTGTGAGAGAGAGAGA
>NC_022017.1:44337307-44344718 GCF_000317375.1 Microtus ochrogaster | reverse complement strand
AGAGAGAGAGAGAGAGAGAGAGAGAGAGAGAGAGAGAGAGAGAGAGAGATGCATGCAGGTACCCATGGAGACCAGAATGGAGACATCTGAGATGAACTGTGGTCTTCTGAAATAACAGCAAGCACTCTTAAGTACTAAGCCATCTCTCTATCCTCACCATTTTTGCTCCCTTTTCTTCTTTCTTGCAAAGCATATCCACACATACTAATTGAATTATATCCTTCCTCAAAAATTATTAATAACTAACATAAGTTAATAGTATTATATCATGCTTAACCCATTTGCTTTCAAATCTGCCTCATTACTCATCTTGTTGTGAAGTATTTATCTATTCTTAACTCGATATTTTCTTTCTAGAAATTTTCCTGAGCAGTCACCATGCTCAAATGTTCTTAGCCTCCTGTCATAAACTTTCTTATGGACTTCAAGCAAATGGATTTTTATAAATGAGTATTTTAAGTGCACTATATTTTTTTCTTTTTTCCTTTTTTATTATTTTATTCTATTTTATTACTTTAAATAATACCAACCCAAATCCCCACTCCCTTCCCTCCTCCCACTCCCCCCGCACACCCTTCCACCCCACACCCCTTAAATACACACATCCTTTTAGCTGTCACAATTCTCTGGCCTTCCCATACACCAAATGTAAGAAAAAAATGAAGATTCGATTCTAACAAATTTAGCTTCTTAACTTTGTCTCTCATTGCTAAATTTACGCTATTTTTGCATTAATCATGTTGGTTACACAACATTTTGTGACTCTTTTGTTTGCTCCTTACCTTTTTTCTTCTACCACCTGTTAATTCTTTATGGGTCAGTTCAATGAGAACACCTTTTGGGAGCCTGAAATAATGATTTCCATCTTCCAAAGATTTTTATTTCTCTGAAACATACCTATCATTATAATGCATTCAGTCTACCGAGATTCTTTCAATGTTCATAACTTTTAATAAAAATGTATACTCTTGAAAATCAATTTCATAGATGGTTCTTTGTCAAAAAAAGAAACTTACCTGTCAGAAAAAATGCCACATACTAAACCAGACACCAAATGTCCTGCTATAGTGATGGCTTGTGCATAGTATTTGAATGATCGAAAATCACAGACTAAATCCCACTGTAAAAGATTGAATAATAGATACCATAGCATGAATAATTATATATAGTATCTGAAAAGAAGCCTCAATTACAACCAGATAACATACTTGCTGGATAATAAGAAACAGGCTATGATATATTTTCACACTGGCAATGATCACTTCCTTGGTAACTTATGGTTAGACGTGTCATTGTCCCTAGATGAATGCCTACTACTATTACTTTGTTAAATGTACATAGTATTTAACTGGATCCTAATGATTACATTATATCCAGAGATTGTTGCATCAATCACTTATTTTCAAAGCAGTCTCTATTCCTTAGTAGTAGATGATGATCAATGAAGAGATCCAAAACTGGTCAACACAGAGAAAATAAGGGACTGCATAATACTCAGCCTTAAATGGAACCTATATACCATACACCACACTGTGGTATCATATATTAAGCTATTTCTAGAGTAGTTGGGTATCCGTGGAATATTTTCTAAACATTTTTAGTGTTATTTCTCTCTTCCTTCCTTTCCATCCTCTCCTCTACTTTACCATCCCAAACCACAATTCCATTACTCCTTTTGAAATTTTTATACCAGTGCATTCTATCTCCCTTCCCTTGAAACTCTCTTCCCATGCCCCATTAATAATTTTCTGGCCTATATAAGTATATAAAACAAAACGCACATATGTGAAGACTCAAAGCTAACATTTAAAGATGAACCAAAACTTGTAACATTTTTCTTTCTAGTTCTTGGTTACCTCTCTCAGAATGATTGTTTCCAGCTCCATCAATTTGCCTGTGGATTTCATAATTTTATTTTTCTTAATAGCTTAATAATATTCTTTAATGGTTGCATGATTTTAATAAGTGGAAGTAATTAACTTTACAATCTGTGTCTACATTTTCTATCTTCAGTGAAGAGGATTTACTTATCCTTTAGAAAATGTAAGAGGAGGCGGGAATTTTTTTTTCTCAATAAAAAAAATGAAAATGTAAGATATTTGTCTTAGTAAGGGAACATGTTTTGGAATGTGAAACAATTTCTAACAAGAGATGTATCCACTCATGCAAGAGTGATGTGATTTAACAATCATGACACAACTAACCACTTCTCCACAGGATTTGAGACATGCTTCACAGAGAAAAATTTCATGTTCATACGGTAATACTGGTCAAGAGTCCAAGGTTAAGGATAACATAAGCCCTGGGGTAGAACCTGTTACTTTGCTCAATGGCTATAATATTAGATTGCCTTCTTGTGGTAGTTTGAGTGAGTCCAAAGACTCATATGTTTGTTTAAATTGGTGGAGCTGTTTAGGGAGAATGAAGAGGTATGGCCCTGTAGGAGGATGGGTGTCACTGGGAGTAAAAATTGAGGTTTCAAAAGATTCGTGAAATTCCCAAAGCCTCTTCTCTGCCTCATGGTTGTGGATAAAGATGTGAGCTTGCAGATGATCCTTCTCTCCTCCATCATGGACTCTAACTCTATGAAACCATAACCCAAAATAAACATTCGTTTATAAATTGCCTTGGCTATAGTGTTTTATCACAATAAAAGTTAACCAAAACACATCTCATTATGTGTATACCTATAGACCTATTTTTTCTCTCAATCATCCTCAGAGAAGCTTCTTCTAGCAATAAGTAGCAATCAGTGGATGACACAGAATTACTCAATAGCTTAGAAAAAGGAGACTAACTGGTCAGTCCTAAATATAACATTTTACATCTTTATATCTTTATTAACTACCACCTGCCCACAAAACTCAGAGAAAATTCTATATTCTGAACATATCATAGCTATCCAATTCATAAAGTTATAGCATTGGTGGTAACCTACTCAAGATATTCAAAATATCAAACCAGCATAGATATAGGTAGTAACCTCCAGAGATCACCTTTTGCAGAAAATTCATTTCTGAGAACTTCTGTTTTAAAAATGTACCATAAATGTTTTCATTGTCATCCTTGAAACACTCTAACTCTAAATAGTTATCACTTATGTGAAAAATTGGAATTTTAAATGATTATGTTCAGATGATGATATTAACCAGAATTTTTCCAAAAATCATAATATATACTAGTATTCCTGAAATACTAATAAACTGAATCATAAAGTTGATTATCAGTAATAATAGATCTAAGATTTTTCACCCAAATAAGATGAGTCCCAAAGATACACTGCCAACCATAATATCTGACTGTAATCAGCACATTCAGTTAAAAGCTCTGTAGAATGATGGTGTTACTCTCTTTTCAAATATATGGGGAAAAATCTATATGAAATATGAATATAGGGGTATAAAGTATGTGTTGAAGGCAAAAGACTATCAGTCTTACCTTTGAGGCTATATCTCTCTTGGAAAACTATATGTGGGCAAATATGTGCATGCATGCACAGGCACATACCCACACACATATCCACACACACTCACATTTCTCATCTCTTTCCAAGGTCTCAATATTTTGTGAAACTCTCTTACATCTCAATACTTGGTACCTGAGCTCCACGGTCAACACTAGATGTAAACATCTTACCTCAGTAACTATGGTAGAAGTAAAATCACTGTGATCATATGTCCATCCATCCAGGCATGGCTCAGTCTCCAGCTCAGTGTTGTTAGGAATTGATACATTAGAATCTAAGAAATGCCACTGGGTGTGCCTGAAGCGTCGGCATTTTTCAGGTTTCTGATCTGGGCCCATGGGGATGGAGACCTTCAGCAGAGCTTCAGTAGTTAAGTTCATGGTTATATTAATTTCAGATATGTGATTGTCAAGAAGTTTTACACTGCAGTGGTGATTGGGGATGGCTGCTGTAAAATTTTCCATGAGGTCATGAGGGGATGACAGCAAACTTAACATGATGTAAAGGACAGCCCTCGAAATTTGAAATCTTCCATTGTCACCTACATGCTGGAGAATTTCATCAACGGCCATAGCTATTCTTACAAAAGGCAGCTGTAGAATCATAGATAATGTGGTATAGAAAACAAAAAGTAAAAATGATGGTTTAAATAATTTAAAGATATATATTTTTTTTCTTATTCAGAAATTTGAAAGGCTCATTCTTTTCTCAATAAAGTGTACATTCCCAGCCTGCCTATTAAAATGTAATAAACCATTTGATTGCATATACAACATTGACATCAGTGGGTTTCAATTCATAATGACAGGGAATTGAAATTTTTGAAGTCCCTGAGTTGGCAACTGCATCGAATTAACACGCAATATGTTGTATTCTACTTAGGTCTTGAGAAGCAGTTTTTAAAGGGCACTAACACCTATTACAGTCCTCCTGTACTTGTGAGACTATGTTTCCTTTATAGGACAGGAAATCAAAACCATGTTTAAAAAATATGGAAGTCTAAACAAGATCTGAACAATGACAACATCAGTGACTGTACCAACATGGATGCTGAAAAATCTCACAAGTCCCTACCCCTGATTGACAAGCTATGTAATCACTAACTACTGAGGGTAAAAGACCAAGTCCTCTCAAGAGACTAACACTAAGTAGTTATGCAGTGCCAAGTGGTCAACCCTAAAATCATTCATTTGAGCAAGAGAAAATGGACTCTGCTGGTTTTGTTCATATTTATATGCATGTGTTCATGTTACAATAATATTTTAAGAGAAATAAGCAAACAATAGCTATAACACATGAAAATAGGAGAACACGAGGGTAGAGAAAAGGAAATGGTGGGTTTGGGGAAATAGGATATAATAACAGGGGATTGAAGATGGCCAAAATATGCTCTTCACATGAATAAAATGTCATAACAGAACCCATTACTTTGTATAATTAATAAATACAAATATAAATGGAGAAGAGATGCTAATTTACAAATAAAGGTTCATATATTCAAGGGCTAAAAGGTCATGGTTGCACAATACTTTTAACCAGATTAATTTCTATTTCTATTATCAGTATATGTGCCTTGTATACTGACAGCTTGCCTGTCTCGTTATTGTGGCATCACCCTTTCAACAGCACCTTTCCATCTTCCTACCCCAATAACCTGGAAGCATTATTCTACCTTTTGGTTCTATGAGTCCAATGGTTTTGGATACACATATAAGTCAATCAAACAGTATTTTCCTTTCAGTGTTGTGCCATTTTCCCGTAAAATACTGTCCTTTGGTGTTGTTTATAATTTTGTATGAAGCAAGAGTTATTATTCTTATACATGGATAATAAAAACAATTTTAAAAAAACAAAAAGTCCAGTTGAAGAGTGGGAGGAGTGAGAATTAGAGCATACTGATCAAGACCATGAAGGGTTCACCCACTGAAACAGTCTACCTGAGCTAATGGGAGCTCACCAACACCAGCTGGACTGAGAAGGAACAAGCATAGGACCAAACTAGTCCCTCTGAATGTGGTTAACAGTGGCATGGCTGGAGCAGACGGAGGGGTCACTGGTAGTGGCACCAGGATTTATCCCTACTTCTTGTACTGACTTTTTTGGAAACTGTTCTCTTTGGATGGATACCTTGCTCAGCCTAGACATAGTAGGGAGCAATGTGCTTTACCCTCTCTGAAGAGTGGATGGGGTTGGGGGAATAGTGGAGGGAGAAGGGGAGGGAGTGGGAATTTGGATTGGGTATGTATAATGAAGAAAAGATAGTTTGTTTTCTTAAATAAATTATTTAAATATATTTTTATATATTGGATATATATCATTTATACATATATCATAAATATATAATCTCATGTTCTTTTTATAGCTAGGTACCTTTAAAAGAACTCAATATCTTATATCATCTGTGAAATGAAAATTTCAACCAAGGCCAGAAACAATGATAACACATCTCCTAACATCTTGAGTAGAGCTCTTATAAAAAACCTAGTAGACGTACCAATGTGGAAGAATAGGTTAAGAGAGGTCACAGAAATGAAAGCAAATCAGCATCTCAGGTAGGAACAGTACTCTGGAGAATCCTCAAGAACATTCCAAAAATTTATAGTCCCTCTTCTGATTCTAAATCAAAAGAAAGACACATTTGTATTTGTCTCTAATGTTCATTACAGGATTATTATTCACATAGAAACCTAAGGTAGCATGTATCATTGGAAAATAATTTTGGTGAAAACTGTTTACCCTTTTTTTCAAATGATATCTGTATAAATGATAAGCATGTATGTTTTTATGTGATAGGAATTACCAGAATGCAAACAAAAATATACCCTCAAGGCACTCACTACCATGGACTACACACTAGGGCTCACAACCTCAGCAGGTGTATAGGAGGCCAAAGTGGACCTAGGGATTGTAGGGATGACACCATCCCCCCATCCCTGGACTCCACACTCCATCCCAATATTTTGAAAATAGTCTTCAGCTTTACCAGAGGCCAGATAGAATCTAGAAACCCCAGAATGTGCCTCCTTCCTCCTTTACACTGCAGATCCAGGCCTACAACTTCAGAAGCAGATTTTGGTTTTACAATAGCACAGGCTGGATCTAGAGTATGATAGCTCTGGGAGCTGTACTGGAAGCCATGCTGGTCCTAGGGACCTCATAGGTCAAACCAATTTAGAAATCATGAATTGCACCCACTCCCCTGCGCTCCATATCCTGGTCTACAGCTTTGAAAGAAGATTCGGTTTTACCAGGGGCCATGCCTGATCTAGAGATCCTTAGTCCCCAAAACCTCCAAGAGGACATGACACTGTACTCCACCTGAAGACACACTAGTCACCGGAACCCTTGGCCATTCAGGTCAGAAGAACAGAAAGAAAAGACAAACCAAGGAGCAAAACACACATCTAACAAAAACAAATGTGGAAATCAACATCTAGAACTATAGTCATCCCAAATCTAGATGCCTAAAACACAATCAATAACAGGAAAGACAAAAGGTATCACCAGGACCCAGCTGTCATAGAACAGCAAGACCTGAACAATCCAACAGAGCTGAAGCAGAAGAAAATGAAAAAAGTTTATTTTTATAAACTTATAAAAATAAGTTTATAGAGATTATAGAGGTTGAGAAACCCAAGCAACCCAACCAAAAGAGCATCAGAGGCCCAAGCAACCCACCTGGGAGAGCAACAGATGCCCAAGTGACCCACCTAGGAGAGTGTCAGAGGCCTGAGTGCCAGAACTCAGGAGTGCCAGAGGTGAGCCACCACAGGGAACTCTAAGCAACTGCTCAGAGATGACAGTAGTGGCTTCCATCAGTGGCTCTCTGAAGCTATCGTAAGAAGTTCCTCAGGAGCCGGGCGGTGGTGGCGCACGCCTTTAATCCCAGCACTCGGGAGGCAGAGGCAGGCGGATCTCTGTGAGTTCGAGACCAGCCTGGTCTAC
>NC_022017.1:44335817-44337207 GCF_000317375.1 Microtus ochrogaster | reverse complement strand
ACAAACAAACAAAAAAAAAAAAGTTCCTCAGGGAAAGAGCACCATGCACCAGCCAGCATCCACTGTCATTCTTGACACAAGATATCTCACTGATGCATTGACCCCCAGAACCTCAGCCCCACGTACACCTAACGGAGTGGTTCCCAGAACTGTGGCACTGCCTCCACCTGGAGGAGAGACCACCATAGCTGCGGTCACACCTGCATCATGAGGAGCAACAATCTAAGCCTTGGACCTGCTATATCTGGGGAAGTGATCACCAAAGGCTCTGCTTTGCCTGCACCTGAAGGAGCATTCAACAGAACCACAGCCCCCAATTAAACCAATTGAAGGAAGAAGCACAGGATCCACCCATACTAATTAGAAGAGATGATTAAATAGCATGGTAGGAACACACTCAACAACATATAGAGCACTATAGCACCCCCAGAAACTAGTGGTTCTACAACAACACCTGAACAACACAACATAGATGAAGCAGGGTAAAATTCCCCTAAAAATAACTTTACAAAGATGAATGAGATTTTTTAAGAGGAAATTAAAATTTTCCTTTAAAAAAGTGGAGGAAAAGACAAAAAAAATCAACAACTTCCTTAAAGAAAACCAAGAGAAGCAATTAAACAGGTGAAGGAAACAATTCAAGATTTGAAAACGGAAGTAGAAGCAATAAAGAAAGTACAAACTGAGGGATTTTTGAAAAAGGAAAATTTGGGTAAATGATCAGGAACCAAAAGTGCAAGCATAAATAACAGAAGACAAGATATGGAAGAAGAGAATCTCAGGTGTTGAAGATACAATAGAGAAAATAGAATCATCGTTTAAATAAAATATTAAATCCAACAAATGCTTAACATAAAATATCCAGAAAATATGGGACATTGTGAAAAGACCAAACCTAAGAATAATAGGGGTAGAAGGAGAAGTCCAATGCAAAAGCACAGAATATATTCTTAACAAAATCATAGAAAAAACTTTCCCAAACTAAAGAAGGACATGCCTATGAAAGTACTTGAAGCTTACAGAACACCAAATAGACTACACCAAAAAGAAAAGTCCACTTATCACATAATAATCAAAGCATTAAACATAACAAAATAAAGAAAGACTATTAAGAGCCACAAATTTAAAAAAAAGCCAAGGCAGACCTATCAAAATTATACCTGACTTCTCAATGGGAACAATGAAAGCCAAAACATCCTGGACAGGAGCTAGGCTTAAGGTTAGAATTCAACAGCAACACTGATTTACAAAGTCCATAAAAGCATGAAAATTGAGGGATCAAGGGGATTCGAATTGGAAAGGAAGAAGTGAAACTTTCGTTATTTGCAGATGATATGATAGTGTACATAAGCGACCCCCAAAACTCCACCAAAGAACTTTTACAGCTGAT
>NC_022017.1:44286911-44331807 GCF_000317375.1 Microtus ochrogaster | reverse complement strand
ACCCTCTTCATACCTATTCAATACAGCACTTGAAGTTCTAGCTAAAACAATAGGATGACTAAAGGAAATCAAGGGGATACAAAATGGAAAGGAAGGAGTCAAGGCATCATTATTTGCAAATGATATGATAGTAAACATTAGAACCCCAAAAACTCTAACAGGGAATTCCTACAGCTGATAAATACTGTTAGTGAAGTGGCTGGATATAAAAGTAACTCACAAAAATCAGCAGCCCTCCTATACACAAACAATAAATGGACTGAAAAAAATTAGACAACACCCTTTACAATAGTGTCACAGTATAAAATACCTTAGTGTAACTCTATCCAAGCAAGTGAAAGACCTATATGATAAGAACTCCAAATCTTTGAAGAAAGAAAATGAAAAGATTTCCCATGCTCATGGATTGGTGGGATTAGCATTGTAAAAATGGCCATCTCACTAAAAATAATCTACAGATTCAACACAATCCCCATTAAAATTTTAATTCAGTCCTTACAGATTTTGAAAGAACAATACTCAACTTCATATGGAAAAAAAACAGAAGAGCTTTAAAATATATATAATTTATAATATATAATAAAGGAACTTCCAAAGGTGACACCATCTCTGATTTCAAACTCAACTACAGAGCTATATTAATAAAAACTGGATGGTATTATCATAAAAACAGACAGGTAGATAAATCAAATTGAATCAAAGACCTAGACATAAAGTCACACACTTATGAACACCTGACTTTTGACAAAGAAGATAAAATTGTACAATGGAAAAAAGAAAGCATCTTCAATGAATAGTGTTGGTCTAACTGGATGTCACCATGTAAAACAATCCAAGTAGATACAAATCTATCACACTGCACAAAATTCAAGTCAAAGTGGATCAAAGACCTCAACATAAATCCAGATACACTGAACCTGATAGAAGAGAAGGTGGGTATAATCTCGAATTTATTTGTATGGAAGATCAATTTTTCTGCCCTAGACAGAATACCAATAGCACAGGCACTAAGATCAACAATTAATAAATAGAACCTCATGAAATTGAAATGTTTCTGTCAGACAAAAGACACCACCAATAGGACCAAACAGCAGCCTGCAGAATGGGAAAAGATATTCACCAACCCCACAGCAGAGAGAGGCCTGATTTCCAAAACATATAAAGAACTCAAGAGAACTTGTATAACCACTTTGGAAGTAGGAGTAGAGTTTCTCAGAAAACTAGGAATCAATCTACCACAAGACCTAGCGATACCATTATTTTGTATGCTATTATAGCAAAAATATGAAGGTTACCTTTATAAAATTTGGGTTGCATGCAGTCAAGTCACACTTAGAAAAATGCTCTGTGTCTGCACCAAAGAGACAAGATATCCAGTACAAGTATGACAAAGTTATTAATTTACCTCTGATTACTAAACTTGTCCCTGAAATTAAGTGATTCAAGTGGACTTTAGTTTGTTGAGTTGTTCATGTTTTTTTGCTTAAAGTGAACTCTCTGTTACTGAGAAATGTTGCTATCTAGACCCTCTATGGAAAGGGTCTGAGTTCCACGTGGTTTTCAGGACAGACCCAGAACAGAAATTAGAACAACGCCAACTAACTTTTCTCCCAAATCTGTGTTTCTGAGTACACATTGCTGTCTCTCTTTCCCATTGGGGCTTCTCATCTTTCTTATTTCTATCTGAATAAATGAAAGATTTTAGGGAACATTTATCTAAAAGTAATGAATTATTTATTAATCAAAATAGCTACATTTTTCTCTAGTCCTAAATATTTAATTAACTCATACCACAAAGTACAATCATATTTATCCACACTTTCCCCTTCCCACTCACTCACATACTGTCAAAAGGTTTTATTCCAACTTCATGAGTTTAAAAATAAGCCACTAAGCTCAGTTTGTACTGCCTATATGTGTGTGGTTATGTGATCACTCATTGGAGTATGGTAAGTATACCAATAGCCACATACTTCAATTACGGTTCTTCTACATCTCCTATAGGCTATCGAAATTCTGGAAATCATAAACTCAGCTTGTATCTATCTATGATACAGGTCAATCATACATTTTATTAGAAAACAATTTAAGCAGTCCAATTAATCATCTCTAAGTTCCAACTTGGAAATTTTTAACATGTTCAGCTAAATGATCTCTGAGAGTGGGTGCAACACCACATTCCAGTCAATTTGCTGACATTAGCACAGCCACAAATGTGAGCAGGAACAACAAAAAGAAAAGTGTGATGATGTTCTCTGTTTCTGTGTTGTCCCATCTACTGATATTTTGTAGGACCAAGCAAAAAACATAACAAAATAAGAATAAAGAGCAGTGGTATAACCTTATCTTGCTCTGTAAAAGAAATTACAAAGCAACACCACAAAAGTCATGAATATAGATATGGCTGACAGATTTGTACAGTAATCATAAATGCAACACATTAATTTTATGTTAGACTCAAAATAAGTTGGACAATGTTTCCAAAGAATAGCAGATAAGATTTTCCTAGCCTCTTTACACATATACACACACATAAATACCTGCACCCACACACGTGCATACACTTACACCCTTGAACAACCATTTATATTTACCCACACATATACATAAATACAAAAATCTAATAGTTTGTGATTCATTTACGTATTTGTTTGTAATTATAAAGACCCAAAATAATTGATATATTCTGTGAGATTGTTGACTAATTATTCTTTCCAAACTGCTACAAGATATAGGAAATCAAATAGTGTTTAACTCACATAGCTTAGATACAAAAGAAATATTTATTTCATAACTTTTTATGAGCCTCTTATAGTTCTCCAATCTATATTCTAACGCACTAGGAAAGTAGACAAAACTGTTCATAGTGCTGTACTACCTTACCTCCTCAAAAGTTTCCCTTCAGTCTTTGTGATATTTTAAGTGTGTGTGTGTGTGTGTGTGTGTGTGTGTGTGTGTGTGTGGCATAGTGTCTGTGCATAAGTTCAGATGAGCACACCATGGTGCATATGTGTACAGAGGTCACAAAAGGATGATTTTTGATAGTTAGTTCTTTCCCTCTATTGAAGGTTCCAGAGATTAAATAGAGAGCTTCAGGCTGGCATGGCAAACTGTTTTATTCACCGAACCATCTCAGCAGCCCAGGCATTTGATTTTTAACAATGGAAATAGAGAGTCTCTTAAGACTCTTTTAATTCTTTTGCACTTAACATTTTGTTCATGTTGTTTAATATCACTTTCTTTGTGAGCGGGTTTTATAAAAAGAAAAATTGATTAAGTATGTAGTCCATGTCTTTAGTTGGCCTCTAAAACCAATGTAATCAAATAGTTATCCCTTTGATTCCGCCACAATTGCTCACTAAGCAATTGGTGATTACTGTATTGATAATGTGTAATGGTAAACTCCATCATTGTTCCTGACTTAGCAAGTGATTTGAGACCCTGATTACTGCCTCTTTGGCAGTTGCTCCTAGGACTTTGCCTTCTTTTGACTTTCCACCATTCTTATGACACCTTGGCAGACTCTTCATTTTGTATTGATTGGTTTGGGTTTCTGGCTTTCTTCATTTAAATTCATCACTTGGTGCATGTTTCCAATTGTGTGTCTTTAAGTACTCTATCAAAGTCCATATGTTTTCTATAAGTCCTTTAGCTACCTAAAAGCGTTTTAGTAGCATGCACATAAATACCACCTCACAACACCATCAAGGCAGAATGGATATGTGCCAAGAGAAAAAAAGGCAAGTTGAGTCTTAATAAAGCCAAGGACAAGAGTGTGTATTTTTGAATGTTATGTTCTAATGTGACCTTCAAGAAGTTATTCAAATGATTAATTCTGCAATTTGTTCAGCATAGAATGAAAATACAATGAATGCCTTGACCTGAAGCATTTTGATAGTGTTCCCTTTTCTTCTTATAGGAAAACTGTCTAGCGCTTTCTTTCTTAGATGTACTTAAATATTGTCTCTCCCTATATAGCCCAAGTAATGAATCATCTTCAGGTCTTCAGAAGTATGGAAAACGTTCTCACCTCTACACTTTCACATAGGATCTTCCCATTGCTCAGTACACTCCCACTCTCCGCATTACTAAAGTACAGTTACTTACATTGGAACATTCAGACACTCTGTAGTCAATTCCCAACTACCTCTTTGCTGTGGAATATTCGTTGAAGATGTGTTACATTCATTTATGCTGTGGACTATTTATTTAATGATGCAAAGATGTGTCATGTTCCTTCATATTGCATTTGTTTAACTCTGTAAAACTGTGTTACTTTGCCTGCCTAAAACACCTGAATGGTCTAATAAAGAGCCGAACAGTCAATAGCTAGGCAGGAGAGAGAAAAAGGTGGGGCTGTCAGGTAAAGAGAATAAATAAGTTTGTTGGAACATTCTAATACTGTGTAGTCAATTCCAAGCTATCGAGTTCAATTTCCACTAAGCTATTAACACCGTGGGACAAGTACCTACTCTGTTTTATCTTGTTATGTCCAGTTAAGCTCACAGTGTCTAATCAATTCTCCATCTTAACCAGAGAGAGAGAAAGAGAGAGAGAGAGAGAGAGAGAGAGAGAGAGAGAGAGAATGGCAAAGTACAGTTCCATACCATTAGCTTATCAAGGACCTAAGATTCCATGATCAAGGTGAATTTCTCTCTGCTCTGATTTATTCAAATCTCCAGAAACACAGCTTAATCTTCTTGTATACATAAAGCAAGAAAGACACAGGATTCAGCTCTAGACTTCCAGGTGTCTGTACAGCATCTTAAGATAGAGATTGAGATTGTGATAGGTACAATAATTACTTATGATAGAAGGGAACGTCTTGTTTCCAACATGAGCAGAGGAAAATCCCTGGAGAATAATGAGTGCCTTCATTAAATCAAAATAGAATGGCTTTGCTTTCCATATGTTGGCTCCAATCACCATCCTCTTACTTAAGATAAAGCAAGCCAACTTTCTTCATATAATCTTTTCCAAAAAACAAAGAAGCTGCTAACAATATATAAATGCACCAAGCTCGGGGCTACTTCAGGCAACACCAGTGCAGACATCCTAGACAAAGGCTGGTGAATAATGGGAAATGCATGCCCATGATGGACAAGAAATACGGTTTACCCATAGCTGAATATTATTCTGGAGCAATTTGGCAAGATTAATTTAAGGTGAATTAATTTCTTCAATTTTGCTCAGATTTTACTGTCTTCTCAAAATTCAATCATGTAATATCAAACAGATGGTTAGCACAGTGAATAAGTAGGTCATAAGAGTTCTGTATACTTCATTGTTCTGGTTTATGGCTAAACACAGCAATCAGGTTTTGTTGAAACATGGATAAAATTGCAAGTTTCACTTTGTTTGAGTTCCAGGTGATCTGGAAGAAATAAAACTTCTCCGGGAGCACGTGTTCTTGGAATCCCTACTTGATGTAATTTACCCAAGAAATTGATTCAATCCCATGAGGGTTTCCAAGCTATAGTATTTTTTTTAAGATACAGGATAACCATGTCTTTATCACGATTTGCCAAGACTAAACATGCCAACTAATTAATTACATAAATGACATAAATTCTAAGTGAAGAAAGTGAAAGTCAGTTTGAGATACAAAGGCCTAGGAAAGGTAGGGAGTTTGATGAATGCTGTAACTACTCAGATACATCAACAAATACACCACAAACATCTGTCCTTTGATGAGCAGCCATTCCAGAAGGCAGCAGACATTTTACATGATCGACTAGACCTCCTTATTTCTGCACTCGAAGAAGATATTGTGCATGAAAATGTGCCACCATAGGCTAATCTATATAGAAATAGCTGACAGATTTCCTTGTCGTATCTCTGTGAAAACCACAGAGGATTAATTGACGTATGGAGCAATTAGTCATAGGCAGTGTATTAGATAAAAGAACTGATCCTTGAACAAAAGAGTTATGAAATAAATGCACCCACTTTGAATGCAGAGGCTTTTGTTCATTCAGAGATTTGTGAGTACTTGAAGATGAACCTCGTGGTTCAAGAAAGCAGAAGTTTGACATCAAGGCATTGGTGCAACTGCAGGAAATCATCCCTTGCTTCTGTCCAGCAAAGACACTGACATTATCCTGGAGTTTCATCATCTAAATTTCTCTGCATCTTCCCATGACATTATTCTCCATGTGTAGATCTCTAGCTCTTTATTTACAGGTCACTCTCTTTTTTTACCCAAAAAGGCAACTAACTTTTAATCATTTGATTTTGATTATGGTTTCGCTCAACCCTATCTGACATCATTTGAACTTGATTACACTGGTGTGCAACCTATTTCCAAATAAGACTATATTAAAAAGTACTAAGAATTAGGGTTTGAAGGTATCTTTTAATGGGGAACAACTGAACTTCAGCTTTTGCACACTTATATGGACTCATGCAATCCATCAGTCTTTCAGTTTGCATTATTGTTTGTGTAGAAAATAACACTCGGCATCATGTACCAATCATTTAACTTCACTGGAAAAAAGGCTCTTATAGAATGTTTAATCATCAACCTAATACATTGATGTAAAAACCGTGGTGGACTTAGATAGAGAAAATTGGGGTTTTCATCCCAATTCTTTAGTATTCTAAGAACCATAAAATGCAAACCATATGTCAGTTGAATAAATTTGGCTTGAACCCTGATTCCAACCTCTTGCCAAAGCCCAAAGCCCTCCCCGGGACATCTGTTGATTCCCAAGTGTTTCCTTCCTTGTGTTTTTCTCTGACTCAGCATCTCTGCTTCAGCTGTATTGCTCAGTGCTGCTCACATCAACATGAGGCCATTGAAAAATACTCTGAAATATTTTAAATAGGCAAATCAATTGTCATGTGTCCTGCACATACATCTTTCCTGGTTATCTGTGCCTATCATGCTCTCTCGGTGGTAGAAAAATGATGGTCATGTCAACGGTTCCTGTCTATCAAGCGTAACCATATGGTGACAAGGTTTAATTATCACTCTTCCCACCTGAAGAGAACAGTTTTTGAATATACAGGAATCGTTAAACAGTTTTAACCTGTTAGCATCCTTCATTTTGAATAGATAGACTTTGTATTTTCCTTTGACTAGCTTATGACATCTCATGCCTTCTTCTTTTAGTAAGCAATAAATTATAAAATCTTTGCAAAATTTCATTTTACTTTTGTACAACTCATGCTTACATTTTAAATGAAATTATCATTTAAAAAGGCAAAGCCGAGTACTTTCAACTCAAACTAAAATATTTATGTTAGCCACATCAGCATGTCAAGAGTTGAGTATGTTTTCTAAATCCAGGATAAGGGACGAGAAAACAGAGAAGGATCCATGACCTCTCCATGTGTCTCAGGTCTCTCCGGCAATCCCATGTAGTATCCTGAACTTGAAACCATCCATATACAATGAAAATTTTTCCCATACATGTTCATATCATGGAACTTCAGCCACCACTGTGAAGGATCTTGTCAAATTATATCATATCTGTCAAAGACTTTATCAATATATTTAAAGAAATAAACTTTGCTACTACAGAAAATTGTATCAATTTTCTGAGTTCTCTTTAGTGTATCACCAAGGGACACGTTTGTTAACTGTCTCGCAGGAGGAGTACATAAAATTTAAAAGTGATTCTATGCAAAAGAATCATGTAATAAAAAGCAAAAGAAAAGATTATTTAAAAAAACTACTGAGCTTCTTAATCGAATTTAGATCAAACACAATGGTGATAAAGAGTGCTCTAATGTTTAAAGTTTTTGTGTACAATCTTAGGTGGCAATTATTGCATATGAGTTGTGACCTTCTGACTAAAGGGGGTTTGCATTACATATCTATTCTCAACCACAAATCAGGAATTTTCCCAAGACGCAAAAACATGTGGGATATTTCTCTGCCAGCCAAGGCTTCAGCTTTTTGTTTAGTCTGAGAGGTCTTTCCTAACTACCCTCTGTTGGTTACACTATCATTAAAAGAATATCTTCCTCCATGTTTCAATTTGAAACAGAGGCTTGCTGTTTTATTCTCACTAAACTAGAGACACATGTCTATAGTAGCGTTAGGTGTTAGGGGGGTAGGGAAGAACCAGAGCCACCATACGTGAATGACCTGAAGTTGGACTTCCATTCTGGAATCTAATTCTGGACAGAAATCCACCTACCTCTTTCATTCAGTAAACCAACATTCTGAGATCTGCATTTGGAAGCACTCATCTGGGGCAGTCTTTTAGAACCTTGTTTTTTTCTATATGTTACTTTTCTTCCTCTTTTCAGTAACTGGGGTTCCAATGTCCCTCTTAAGTAATTAATTCATGATTCAAGGAGTCTCAGAATCTAGATGCTGAGAAAAGAATCTAAAGATATGTGACTATATCGAAGGATCCACCAAGAAAGGAAAATAGGTGTGGTAATACATATCAAAATTCAAAAGGAAACTTGCTATTCCTTTGAGGTTTGTAGTATTTACCACGCGTTAGGAGTGGATCTAAACAACATCTTTCTTCCTAACATCCTTTTCAAGTAAATCTTGAGGTGTGGATTAGTATCGAGTGATGAGCGGTGGTTTGCATTGTTGGTTGAAGGAATCACCCTTTGACTATAGGTGTTTCTTAAAAGTTGTTTCTAGTGTAGTTGCAAGGAATTTTTTCAGTCCTTTTTTTTTATTTTTTCAGGTTAAAATATTAATTCATTCCCCTTCTTTTTCTTTCTTTCCTCCAACTCTTGCCATGTACCCCTTTTTGTTATCAAAATCATGGCCTCTTTTTCTTTAGTTGTTAAACAGCATGCTCAACCATTTACTGTTATCTGCATTTATGTGATTTCAGTGTTGACCGCTTGGTAATAGAAAATCAATAACCCTCTATTTTCAGTTTAATTTTTTGTATGTGTATTAGAGGGTAGATTTTAATATTACTCACCGTTTAAATTCTAATTCCCAATAACCTAGAATGTGGTCTTATATAGAAATAGGCTTGTTGAAGATCCATTTAGTTATACATGATCCAATGTGATGGGTATCTGTATAAAAGGGGAACATTTCTACATATAAAAAGAAAAATATTGCATGGTTTTGACTGAAATTATTAGAGAGAAATTAATAAAAGCCAAAGAAGTTCAAGGATTGTCAATATACCAGCCTAAGTATCTGGGAACAGTTTCTTCCCGCCAGATTTAATGAGAACCAACTTTTCTGAAACTGTGATCTCAAACTATAACCCACAAAACTATGAATCAATAAATAGCTGTTGTCAAAATATTTTCCAGTCTGTGGTCCTATGTTATGCCAGTCAGTCTGCAGGAAGAATAAACTTGCAATTTATCCACAATAACATTAAAATAGTTGTTATTATTAATGATAAAACAAAGACAATGAATAAAAGAAATGTTTTCTATAATACAAAATTAAATATGAGACTATTTTGTCCAATTATAGAGAAGAAGTATATTATATTCAAGAGAGTTTGATAATTAAATTTTTATAAAGATAAAATATAATATTAAATAACATGAACTTTATGGCCAAATTGGTACTTACAGTAAGTTCTATCTCTATTACATAGCAGAATAAGGAAAAATAATTTATAAGATCTCTAATCCTTGGGCTGGAGAGAAGGCTCAGGAGTTAAGAGTACTGAACTTCTGGAGGATCCAGGTTCAATTCCCAGCACCCAGTTGGCAGTTCACGACTGTCTGTAACTCCAGTTCCAGGGGACCCAACACCCATGGCAAAACACCAATGCACATAAAATAAAAATTAAGAATAGAAGCTCTCTGACCCTTATTAATCTTCAAAATGGTGTTGTGATCCATATGAAGCTAATTTGTTCATTTTGTTTTGTTTTGCAGTTCTAAGGATCAAACTCAGAGTCTCCATGCATACTGGGTCCACACTCAACCACTGACTTACAATTGCAGCCCTTCATGAACTGCCATGACTATCACAGGTACAATCGAGTGTGTTCTGATTGATTTTAAAGCCTAATACACAGGAGAGATCCCATGCTTGGTCCTGAAATCCAAAGCAAAGTTACGTAGTAACCAGCAGCAACGAGGAAGTAACTACTGCTATTTTGTTAAACATATAGGATGTGCCTGTTAATTGTTTTCTAGACACCTACTTTTTTTTTTTTTTTTTTTTTTTTTTTTTTTTTTTTTTTTTTTTTTTTTGCTGTGAGTGTTGGTTAGCAGTCAAGCGGCTGAGAATCCAAGATTGTGTCTGTGGCATAGTGGAACAATGTTCAGTCATACAAATGAAAAAAAAATATTCAGATTTATTCAAAGGGAAGGCTCCAAGACTTGGGACATAATTCAGAAAAGAGGGGAAGGATGCAAGAACCACAGATAAGAGTGAAATGTTTTATAGCTGTTTCCTTGAAGTGGAAACATTCCATACTAGAATTTGGAGAGCCGTTCTAATACTCAGGAAGTGCATAA
This sequence comes from Microtus ochrogaster, assembly GCF_000317375.1. Taxonomy (NCBI): domain Eukaryota; kingdom Metazoa; phylum Chordata; class Mammalia; order Rodentia; family Cricetidae; genus Microtus; species Microtus ochrogaster. Next base: position 44,321,388 of record NC_022017.1, on the reverse strand, counting down.
AACTTGTGAAACTCGAGGGTCTCAAAGTGTTACAAGACTCATGATAGTTCCCTAAAATTATGTGAGCCTTCAGGAATCACCAGAAAAGAGGAAATCTTTGGTAAAACTTCATATAAATGTGGCAGGGAGCTCAATTGACACAGAATTTCTGAATCATCACAAAATATAGGTGATGCAGTTTCTTAGTCGCCCATGCTCCAGTAAGTGACCCTAATAGGTTCATTGATTCCCCAAGCTACTTTTGGATATCACTACCCCCTATCTTTGATGAAGAGATGTGTATTCAACTCTTACTAGAAAAAGTCACCAACCACCTTAACAGGTAAGAGTTTATGAAGTATAATTGCCAGCAACTGTTTCTTTTTTTCCTAGATATTTTACTAGACTGTGAATTCCATAATGAAAAAAAAATCATTTAAAGTTTACTTTTTTCTTATCTCTAACATCACAATTTTGAATGTTTTCCAGGTGAGGTCTCAGTTATATGGAATTACATGATAGTAGTTAATTAAAAATGGTTCAAAAAGAAATGATACAATCAGTACTTAAAATGTTCCAATTTATTATTGCATTGAAATGCTAATAGTTGCACAGTTGTGTGTGATATTAGGTAACTCTCAATAATTTTGAGCTAAGATGCTGTTCACTGCTTTTCTCTGAGGGGCGATTTATTTTCATTCTAGATGGAATGGCCAATGACACTTCGAAGAGCAATTTCCCAAATCTAACTTGATGCATTAGTGAAATCATTATTGACCACAACATGGGTGACTTGGGGTATAAAAACATTTTGGCTAGGTATAAAACTTATTTACAAGTAATTATATAACTTAGTTTTTTCTATCTATTCACAAACCAATTTTGGTAATATACAATTTTAATAAAAATATAATGATTTCACAAACCAAATAATTAACCTACTATGACACTTATGTAATATTTCATTATTTTTAACACTATAAAATTTTAGTTATATTTTAATATTACATATTTATTATGTGATATAAATACAGAATTTAATGTTGATACTATAATATTTATATAACACTACATTTAAGGTAGTATCTGCTGCTGTTTCTGAATTGTATCAACCTGGAGTATTTCTAATATTATTTATTTTTATTCTCTCTTTTTGTTTAATTCAAGACTGCTCACAGTCAATTTCATTAGGTTGGCAAAGGGCCAACTCTGGTTTTATCTATCCTATTAATGTATATTATTATTCTTGTACAACATCTGGGTGAGTTTGGAAGTCCTTCCTGGGAAATGATCCAGCAAGGATTATTAAGTTTGAGAATGCACCCTCAAGAGCTTGAGTTTGGAGGAGCTATTGACTAAGATTTACTCTAGGGGAGACTATTGAGGGGCCGCCTCAAAGACACCTGTGGCCTCTGAAGGATAAAAATGAGGAAAACATCTTTGCAACAGTGAACAGAACTCTGGACCAAATGTGAGTAACGCAGTTTCTAGAAGCAGCCATGTTCACGAGGCAAGCATCTCCACAAGGTGCTTAGAAGTGGTAGCAGAGTCTCCAGGCTGAAAAATCACAGGTTTCTTTGAAAATAAGAGAAGAGTGAGAGATGTAAAGACTAGTCTTTTGTCTGCCCTTCTGAGAAAAGTGAGCCACACAAATCTGGAAAGTACAATATTTGCCAGAGATATCATCAAAGAAACCTACACAATAGGTTCAGAAGATCGTAGACTAATGGGTGACAACTATCTACCATAAATATGGAAAATGTGTGTGAGTCTATTGTGCAAGATACACCTGCCATCATAAAGAAACATGAGTTTTTGAGCAAGCCCACAGGTCCTTTACTTTACTGATATGGAAATTAGGGAACTGAAGGCAGTCTTTCTGAAGGAACGATGCTGAGAAAAGTTTAGAAAACTGAGTGAATTTTGAGCCCAGAACTTTCTAATCTGTTGCAGAATTCTATTTGTTTGTCAAACTATGAAATTTGGTTGTGTAGCTAATAAGTTTCACTAGATATTCAAAAATCAGGGAGATTTGTGTGTGTTTATGTGTATGTATCAAGTTTTCTTGGTAATACATTCACATGTGTGTGTATTTACCTATACACATATAAGTCTGTATGTGATTACTGTTGAAAGCAAGACAGCCTAAATAAAGCTTCTCTTGTACAGAAGGGAAATGAAAGAAAATATGTTTGAAAATTAAGTTATGGATTGGCACTTGAAAGCACATAATTATGAAGTTAATAAATATAAGAGCTTTTAGAGAAACATTTGCTACCTCTTAAGTACCAACTTAAAATGAATATTCATACTTAATAAATACATACTCATGACTTTTCTTACTGTAAACTCGAAATAAAATATCTGTGTAAATTTTATGTATTTATTATTAAATGCTTGTTCCCTGCTAAGCACCAGCAAATAAGCAATCCAGGTAACTGGCAAGAGTGTGAGAAACTACAGTAACTTAAGAAAATGCATCCTTACCCAGAAGAGAAGCAGAAAAACCTCAGAACCACAAGTGTGCAGGTAAGCCAGTGAAACATGAGATTCCACAAAAGGTGTGCCAGAAGGGTCTGAGATCTGGGCAATGCTGAAATTCTCTGGTGGCCCAGATTCTACATTCTGAGTATTTGCTGATCCTAGGGAGACCAATAAGCTATTTGAGTTAATGAGTAAATGGTACTGTTAAGTATGAATTGCTGGTTGCTGAATTCCTCTGCTGCCGTTGCAATAAACCAAATCAGACCAAATTAATAAATCCAGATTTAATAAACAAGGCGATAGAAAAGGGAACACTACTGGGTGGCGCTCCGGAAGGCAGGGGATTGAATACAAGGATTGAACCTATGGGCCAGGTCTTAAAAAGTAAGTGGGCATGGTCTTGGGAGTGGGAGGGGCTAATTCTTGGTGGGCTTTCTGAGGGGAGAAGCTGCTTTTTGGTAGGTTTTCTGAGAGGACAGGGTCTGGGGAGAAAGGGAAGTGGGACTTCCACCTAATCAGGTAGTAAAACCATTTGATACTGGAAAAGAATATACACTCTGGATCAAAATCACCATGCCCTGAGTTTTCCATTAAAATGTACTGAACGTTTCCCTTGCATTAATTTCTACCTAACCCTGTACATATCCTAAACCTATATTGAGGATAAGTAGAAGCAAGGTGATTGGTTCATTGCCTGAAAATAAACGTGTAAAGATAAAGAAAAATATGGTGTGTCAGAAGAAACAAAGACTAGAAACAGCATTAAAAATTCCAGGAAAGACTAAAAAAAATGACTTTCATTTATTTCTGGATGTATTACAGAAAGGAATCCCTGGACACTGGTTAAGAGCCAATTAAATAACAACCATTGCTACTTTGGGTTAGAAGTCCAATCCCAATGACGGGTGAATAGAGCTGTTTATTGGCTACTTCCCTTGGGATGTAGATTAGTGCCAAGAACATGCATGTCCCTGGGATCTGGAAACACCTGCGTTCTATTTCCAGGTCTGTAGCAGCTGTCTCAGTCACCTTCTTAGACTCAAATCCCACTGGGGTTAAAATATCTACCACTCATTATTATGTATATTAAATCAGAATATGTTTCCAAAACACGCGATGCATAGCTTGGCCTTCATTGCATAGTCACCACAGTTCCTCCTGGAAGACTTCATGTGCTTTCTTCTTTCATCTCCCCGAAATCATCTACCACTAACTGGACAAACAGTCCGTCATGATGTGTTCCGCTTACATCTACTGGGAGACATCCCCAGTAAGTCTCAACAGTTTTCAGAAGAATTTGAGAGAACTAACACAATCATCATTGACTATCCAATAGACAAGAAAGTGGGCCTTCAATAAACACACTTCCTCTCCCATCCCCAAACCAGATGCATCGCACTGCCCATTCCAGAAAAGTCTACTAGGCAAGAATATTTGGGAGTCGATGAAGGAGTGACTCAAAATAAATGGCATGTGAGAAGAAACAATGAATAGAAACTGATCTTGACAACTTCAGGAAAGGCAATAGACATAAAAAGTCCCCAGTACACATCCATTTCAAATGGCTTGTCCTGATCACTTGCAGTTTTCAGATAAAGGGATGCATTTATTTTTTAACTCTCCAGTCAATTCTTAAAGACTTTTTTACTAAACTGAATGGTTTCTATGCTGACTGAAGTTCTGATGTTTTGTATCTGTCCCAAAGATTATATTAGGCCAAGGGGCATAAGTAAGAAATAAAAAGGGACAAACTAGAGAAATTATTACATATGATTCCTTACTTTAAAGTTGTCGCAGGCAGCTACTTGCACGATTCTTCTCTCCCGTGGAAACAGTCACTTCCTCTTCCTTAAGCACACAGACAGTAATCCTGCATGAAGCCCTGTATCTACCGCTTCAAATATATTCCCTGAAAATATCCTTCATGGCATGATTACTGAAGGAAATTTCCTGTTATTGAGATGCCATTCATTTCCATCCCTTTCTTCCTTGTCCTTAACTATTCAGATGTTTGTCACCATGTGGAGGAAAAAAAACAGCATAATGCTAATTGCCATGTTTTGCCTCATCTAATCCACTCAGCGGAAACTCACCTGTCAGAATCTGTGAGCCACAATGTCAATGTGTATTTCATTCAAAGCCAGGGTCATTATGCTGCCTTCCTTAGGGAGATTGGATATGTAACCTGACAGCAGGAACTGGCCAAGCATTTCCACTTCATTCAGAGTTTTATAGAGTAATTTAGAATGTTCTCTTTTTATTTTATACATATCAATGTTTTCCCTACATCTATGTACTGCTGTACCATGTGCCTGTCCGGTACCCATGGTGTTTGAAAAAGTACACAGGGAATCCTGAAATTAGACTTACAGATATTGTCCACAACCATGTGGATGTTAGGAAGAGAACTAAAGTCCACTGTAAGAGCAGCAAGTGTTCTTAACTGCAGAGCTGCAATACCAAATACTTCAACTAAATATTGTTGACTTTCATTATCTTACATTGGAGAGTCTTATATTCTCAAAATTAGTAATTTTGTGAACATTCATTGTCTTACATTTATAAATAAAAACAAAATCACGAAAGTAACCACTATTAACAGTGAGCATCTACTATGAAGATTCTACAAGAGCTTGTTCCGGGATAGGCACCAAAGCTACAGAGAAACCCTGTCTTGAAAAACCAAAAGCCAAAAACCAGAGAGAGAGAGAGAGAGAGAGAGAGAGAGAGAGAGAGAGAGAGAGAGAACAAACAACAGCAATAAACAAACAAATCCTGACTCTGTCATCCTGCCAGAAAAGGGGCACTTGGTGTGTGGGGGCCCTTTTTAGGTGATAATACTGAGGAAGAAGCTCTGGAGTCACTGGCAGCAATAACTTGAATAGCCAAGTCAGAAAATTCAAATATAGAAAATGAAGAGCTAAAACAGAATTGACTTAAAATTCACTTGAATACAAACAATCCACTAGGAATATGATGTCAATCCTATGCTACCTTTTCAGAATCACTTGGCAGGAGGCAGCACCATCCTTCACTGGTTCTTCACCATTCAACCTATTCTAGTCTTGGACTCATCTCCACCAGGACCAGAAACTAAGGAGTATCAGTTAGTGGATATAACACAGACATAGCCTTCACTTGTTGGGAGCCGTGAACCCCCCAGATTCTGAATTTCTGGTAAACAACTTGTAATGCTTACAGCTGCTCTGAGCACGAGACCCTCAGGAGTTCCTGATGGCAGGAGAGTGGTTACTGCTGGGTTTGGCTGGGGCATGGCTATCCATTAAAGATCTCTATATAAGCTTCCCCTGAACACAATAAACGGGGGGCATTCTCGGGGCATTCCTGTTTCAAGGATGACCCATGTCTCTTTCTGTGTGTCTTTGTGTGTTTCAATCTCCAGCCCCTTGCCCGGTTCAGGAACTGTATGGTAGCACATAGAGCACAGACGGGCGTGGTGTGCTACACTCACTGACAGAGAGACTCTACTGGATGTTTATGTCTGAAGACTTCTCACCCTGCAAGATTACAAAAAACTGGGCTTCATCCTCCATTCATGTCAACCCATAATAGCCTCTGGGGTTTAGAGCATCTGATGGGATCAGATGAAGCCACAACTGCAGCTGTATCACAGCTCAGCTACTTCTTTACCTGATTCTACTCTGGCCTCTTTCTCACAGTAGCTGAACTCAAGAATGCCCTGTGATAAAATGTATGTCTGTGATTCTCTATGTCTGAATGTCCATGAGCTTCAATTCAAACAGTTTTTTTTTCAATCATCATATTCCACTGATGGGCCAGATGCTTGGCCATCATTGAAAAAAATATATAGCTATCCATATACTTTATTCCAATGATTTCTCCTGAAATTCATGAGATGGAGCAAATTTGCAGAATATTCAAAACTCACCTCAAGTCAGGGGCTTGCAAATTCCAACACTAAGACAAAATCTGAGTTTTATCTAGAAGATACTCCAGAAGCAGACTTACAAATGACTGAGTTTAAGTAGAGTGACTATGCTGTGCTTTGATTAAATCACCCCAGTTTATACACAAATTGTCTGATAATAATATTAATAGCATCCCTTTCTACTCTCAAATGGCTATTGCTTCGGAAAACAAAATGGCTTACTTCATTGGGAAGAGAGCTCTGTTTCACGAATCAGTAAATGTGAACATTACATAGATAGGAGAAGAGAGATAAAATATAGGGAAATTGTGCTGGCAGTCAAATCATGATAAGTACATAAAGAACAATGCCTTCCTGCCTCTGAGCACATCAAGACAATGTAGAATGAACTCAATGTGCATTTAAAGATTGAAGCGTTTCAGAGATACATGCTGTGCCATAGGTTAGTATTCCTGGCATGCCATTGATATAACTTCATTATTAACTCATCCTTTGCAATTTTTTCTCCACCAAATGCCTATAACTTTTACAATAGTACTGGGAATCTGTTCTTTCCAGAGAATCCATTTGAAATCTATTAATATGCCAGCAATATATAACAACATGTGAAGCTGTTCTCAGAAGTTACCAGAGATGTTAAATTCTTTCATGGTCCAGATGAGCCATTAATGAACACAGATACTTAAATCAAAGAGAAAAATTTTGTTTTTCTGAAATGGGAAAAAAAATCACATGAAGGAACAGTATTCCATAACCTCACTATGCAATATATGAAATCAGATGAATAAAAGTTGGCAGTTTATAATTACAAAATGAAAACCTAAGGCTAATATCACCCAGAATTTATGTTGGCCAAGTACCAACTATCTTCTATCCACTCAGCTCTTAAAGATCCTTGAAGATACAGTTTTCAAAACAAGCAAACAAACTGATCATTACATGCTGACAATTAAATCCATTTGTCTACCTGATTTTTTTAAAAATATAATGGACAATAATGATAATCATATGTTCTGAGTTTTCTTCACAGGGTTATCAACTAATCTAAAAGCAGAGGAGCTTATGCCAGGGAAGAGGTCAATCAGGAAAGAAGGGGTCATCGTTGCCTCCATCTTCTTCTTGATGTCCACAAGTGCATTGCAACTGCTCTGGGTGTTTACCAGACCCTACCAATGGGGTCTAGTGAACAGATGGACTCCAAGAGCAGGAGCAATAAGAAACAAAAAGAAGACTTTTGAATACTGAAAGTACTGCAACAAGATGGAAAGGAAAGCAAAGAAACATGCATAAATAAGCCTAAAAACATAAGTTTGCCCTATGAAACCAAATCCAAACATATTTGGCAACATTGAAGGAACAGATATGTAGGATTTCAGCTAAATCTCACTTTATTAGTTCCCAAAATGCAGTGTGATAATTTTAAAAAGGCCACTATTCCCCTTTCCTCAAAATTGAACCCAGATGTTGGCACTATGCATAGTATCATCCAATACGAGACACAGCTCAAAAGATGAAAAGACCAGACTTTTTAATAATTAACACTAATGAACATGGAGACACAACCTTGATGTATCTGAATCCCTGGAGGAAGGAGCCCTGGGGTTCTAAAAAAGCAAAAAAGTAAAGAACACAGCTGTTGCAAATTGTGGTCTTAGATTCATGTAACCTAGCTTACATTTTCTTTTCTTCTTGTTGTTTTTGTTTATCAGGAATATAGGAATCTAGGGCTCCGCATAAATAAAGTGCTCATGTGTATAATGCTCCATTCCTTAGGAAATAACAAAGTGCTAGCAAGTTCTATAGTCTGAAAGATAGGTCTGTCCACGCAAGTTCATGGCCAGAAGGTCCTAACACATTGTAGGAGAAAAATCTGAGAGTTTGGCTGTGGCCTTCTTCAGTTGTCACAGGTAACACTATAGACTCTCAAATAGCCTTTTCCCCCATATTATTTTAGATAAAGTAAAAACTTCAGTAAAAATTTTATGTCACTTGTGATTAGAAAACTGAGGTTGGAGTCCAATTCCAGCACTGAAATCCAGTGCTAAATGCACTATGCACTCAATCTGGCTTAATTGTATGAGGTAAATAACACTGTTGCCATCATTTGACATATAAGGAAATTGAGGTGCAGGAAGTTAAAATATGCCTAAACATACATGGACAATAGACATACCTGAATTGAATCTGATATATGTCTAGTCTCTATCCATCTCCATCATGAAATATACTTGTGCCATGATTAATAAAATCCCAGAGAAAGATATTGGGGTTTAACCTAAAGGTCAGAAAAACAAAACAGCCAGCCACTGACTCTTACCTCTACCTCAGTCCGAAATGGCAATACTGTTTCCAGGAATCCTCAGAATTGGACTGTCTGAGAGCTATCTCCTCCCATCTTAAATTCCTCTATAGGACAGGGATTAAAAGAGTGAACCAGTATTGCCCAGTTTCTATAGCAAACTAACATGGCTACTGGTATTAAAGGTGTGTGCTACCACTGCCTGGTCTGTAAGACTGACCAGGGTGACTGTTTTACTCTCTGATCTTCAGGCAAGCTTTATTAAAGTACAAATGAAATATCACTACATATACTTATCTCTCAAGCTGACAAGCATTCTTTACATATGATTTTAATATCAATAATTGAAGGATGTAAGACATGTTATTAAAATGCACAAATAATGCCACTAACAGTAGCACATGAGTCAAACCTGAGGCTTGATTCACGTTACACATTATGTGAAATTCTCATGGCCTGTCTGATTCTTCATGAGTGCTTGTTAGAAAGAAATACATGTAATCTTCTAGAGTACAACAAAAGAAAAACTGCACAAAAAGGAAATTTCGAATAACATTATTGATGAGCCAACAACCATAGTTTCCCATGTACCTTTATAAGTGTTGTATATTTATGTTCATTCTTCCGTGGCAAAAAAATAATCCAATCATCAGGATGTCGTTAGTGACGGAGAAGATGGCTCAGGGCAGAAAGCACTTTCCCTGCACATACAAGGACATGAGGTTCATCCACAGCACTCACACACAAAAAAATCTGGACGTGGTGGCTCATGGTTGTAAGCTCTGAAGAGGAGACAGTCAGATCCTTGGGGCTTGCTTGCCATCCAGTCTAACCTACATGACAAGCTTCAAGCAAGTTAGAGACCCCAATCTCAAAAACAACATAGACAATATCTGAGGACTACCATGCCATCAGTCATACCCTGGCCTCCATGTGTGTGCACAGACATTTGTACTATTAGTATTCAGGCATCTGTATTGGCCTGACCTTGGGGTCCTTGACAAAATTCGTTCTCAGCTGGAGCTGGGGAGAGCGCCTGCTGTGCACATTCACCACACTCTTTTAAAAGGGCCCTGCCCACCTCCCAATTCTTTCTGTCTCTCCCCCCTCTGTCTCTGTCTTCTCTTCTGCTGCTCCTGTCTCAGAGGCTGACTTCCCCTCTCCCCTTCCTTCTTTTTACTTTCTCTTCTCCCCTAATAAAAACCCATCTATGTGAATTCTATTGCATGTTGTCTTTCTCTCATGTGCCACTTTTCTCAGTTACGACATGTGCACACCTGTGCACACTGATACCAGTACAGATATGAGCTGAGCACATATACACATGGGTAAAATGAAGTTTTTATAGACAGCAAGTGGTATCACATCATAGAAACTTATTTTGGGTAAAGCCTGTCTCACCTAGATTGAGCAGTCCCTATTCCTGAGAACATCAGAGTCTCCCCACACTAATATAAGTATTTAAAAAAAAAAAAAACCTTCGAGACCCAAGTCATGACCTGAACTTGAGAAAGCCTATAATTCCAAAAGATTAGACAAAGTTCTGTGCTATGTGTATGTGTGTGTGTGTATATACACACACACACACACACACACACACACACACACACACACACCCATTTGATTCAGCCTAAGAAACTGTCAAGACCAATAGAAATGTTCTGTATATTGGTGGATGTGTTAGATGAACATATGTACTTTTCCGCATTGATTGGACAGTGGTCTTGGTGTCTGTACAATGTACAATATACAAACTCTACCTTAAAACAAATTATGAGAGCAATAATATGGAACAGGGAAATAGCAAAATAAATTCAGTAGATTTTAAGGAAATGGAATGTTTTGATCATTTCTGAAGATGATTACTTTAAAACTAGTTCACATGTCATTGCTGGACAGAAGAAATAAGCCTGTTACCAAGTGGAGTGTAGGACTGAATAGGGTAGACGCACCATTGACGTTATCCTGCAGTCCGCAGATGGGCGGGGAGCAAGGAAAGGGAAAATAAGTCCTTACTAGCTTTGGAATCTCCATCTGTTTCCCACTTAGTATCCCCCTGAAGAAAAGAGAATCTGGCAGTCTCACACACTAGTGAAATAAACACTGAAAATATTTAAAGAGAAAATAGTAAGGGTTCCAGGACCTATCCACAAGATGCCCACAATCTCATCAGCCAAGTTTCTCCTTTCAAGGGCTTCTGTTTTGCAATTTGTCCCAGAGGGACGATGCATAACGCCTCCCGTCCATAGCGCCACTCTTTATGATGACGGTTCCAGCTCTGCAATGATGATTGATTGTCTAGGGAACCAGATTTCCATGGCTCTGGGGGAACACAGGAGAAGGGAGTTTGTGCTAACTGTGTGAAGGACCGTGAATCTTCATCTAAACACCAGCATCAGTTTCAGAGCTCCCGCATGCTGTGGGTGGCCAGAAAGACATTCTTCTGTAGCTGCTAAGCCAAATAACTGCACCATATTCCATTAAAGAGTACTCTCCTGCCAGTTAAACATGGTTACATCTAAACTAAGCTATGTTAAATAAAAGTAGCTTATCTTGTTTACTGGTTAACTATTAGTGGAAGTTTTTATGGAGTTTCTGTAGTTTAGGATTGGGGATACTGAACAGTTCTAATCACCTGAAAATAACTGCTTGTGTTACATTTTTATTATGCTTGCAATGTATGACCAGATTTAAACAAACTCCTTCTGAAGATAAATTCACAGTGATTTCCATTTCCTAATGTGGTGGGGTGAAAACTGTGTACTATGCTAAGCACACATAGGGAACTATGAAGAGAGACAGAACATGCTCATGAATGGATCTAAGTTCTAGTACTTCACTGAACACTACCATGTCGCTGAAGGTCTTACTTACTTTTCAGTAATAATAAGTAAACAAAGTATATAATAATTTACTTCTAAATACCATGCCAATATTATTCAGCAATTTTTTGAATATGTACCCATTTCATATGCTAAATTATGCCTTCTTACATTTTCTCTTATCCCATCAGATCCTTTAAGTATACAGAGTAAAAGCAGAAAATGGAGAGAACGTATTTTATTCTATTACCAAATGACACCTGACTTATTTTTTTTCAATTTAAATGCAGTATTTTTAGATGAAGTAACTTGAGTATTTTTTGGTAACCAGAATCCAAAGTGTGATTTAAACCTGTTATCCATCTGAATTTCTAAGGATTTTAGGCTATAAAACAGTACTATCATTAAGAATTTTCACCATTGTCTCGTGTTTGTTTATTGATTTGGGCATGCCATGAATCTTTTCTCAATAATAATATTGCATATGCTTTCAAGTTACAGGGCATTTTATCTTCATTTTTCTATTTAATTACACTATGAAGTTGATAGTGAGCAATTTTACTTCCTTCTACAGGAAAATGCACTGGGGTTTGGAGGACAATGAAGTACTTAGCTGAGATGGTGGTAGAACTCGTGCTGAATTATAGATTTTCACTTACCAACTGTGGTAGTTTGAAATTAAATGCCTCCCCAAAGGGAGTGGCACTATTAGAAGGTGTGGCATTGTTGAAGTGGGTGTGGACATGTTGGAGAAAGTATGTCACTGCAGACATAGGCTTTGAGACCTCTTTTGCTCAAGTTTCCCTCAGTGTGACACTCAGACCATTTCCTGTTGCTAGCAAGATGTAGGACTCTCAGCTCCTCCTCCATCACCACATCTGCCTGCACATCTCCATGTTCCCACCATGATGATGATGGACTGAACCTCTAAAATTTAAGCTGCTACCGCAATTAAATATTTTCCTTATAGGAGTTGATGGGGTCTTGGCATCTCTTCACAGCAACAGAATTTTTACTTAAGACACCAACCTAGTGCTCTCTGCTTTATTTAGGAAGATGGAATTTCAAGGCCTCCACCCCTCAGTTCCATGGAAACTTATCCCATAAACTGATACTAATGGTGTGACAACTTATAGCCACTGGCCTGATATCTAGAGTGATTAGAAGCTAAGGAGGTGTTGGGTGGGAGTATGGTAGAAGAGATACAAACAGGGCAAGACAGGTTGGAACTGACAGCCTGTGAGATCCGGCTTATCGCAAGGCTGATGTGTGATAGCATCAGCTGAATGGCAAAGACAAGAACACTTTACAACTTCCCCAGAAAAGCCAAAATTCATTCAAGTCCTTTGCTTGTATTCTTCCGCTGCATTTGATTCAGACAGAGATGTTAAACATTCACATGTGAAAAGCTTTTGGTTATTTAGCACAGCAAAGTCATGGCATAGGAACCAGATCCGCAGACAGGGAATATCTGAGAAAGACATGGTGCCTCTCACTGCTCCCCATCACCTGCCTCAGGCCGCTTACCTTCCCTATACAAAGTGAAAAGTCTTACAGAAGGGTGGTTTTTGTCTGTATGAACAAAGAGGAAAAGGATCATTTAAATTGTTTTCTTTGTAAAAGACAATATGATAGAAGAGGAAGTTACTATTAGAAAAATAGTCACATTTAATGTACAATTTCTACATAAGCATAAGGATTATGTGATTAAATGTTGTATCATTATGAAGATGCTGGTCTATATATTAGAACAACATGTATTTATTTTATGTCACTGTATGAGTGTCTGCATGTATGTCTGTGTATACCGTGTATGTGCTGGGTGCTCCTGGAGGCCAGAAGAGTGTTTGTGGTTTCCTTCAGACAAAACTCCAATATATATTTTTCTATCATCTGACACAGAATCCAGGGCACTTTCTACACTATCTACAACTATATAATGAAAGACCCTCAGAGAGGACCTTTTTCTCCAATGAAGACCCCAGAACCAGGACACTCCGAGACCAGGCCACTGGATGCAATTAGCAAGAGGTTTATTGAGTAAACACAGGTACCTGCGGGCGGCAAAGTCTTTCGGAGGACTTTGCGCACCTGCTAACTGGAGGGCAGGATTTTTATAGGGAAGAGCAGACAGCAAGTTTACAGAAGCAAAACAAAAGCGTGGTTATTGGTCGATCGGAATGAGGCGGGGGGCATGAATGGTTTCTTCTCTCAGCATGGATGTTTGGCAATAGTCATCCTGTTCCTATCTTTATAGATATCCTATTTTGCAATTAACCTGCTTTGTTGATTTCCTATCTTATTGACATCCTGCTCTCTCAAGCACATGGGATGTTCTTACGAGAGCAGGATGGCTGCTGATCCAGAGAATTTTTTTTTTTAATGCAAACAGGACGTTTCCCCGGGAGCATGCTAGCTGCGGGTTTTGAGGAGGGGGTCTGTAGGGTCTTTCAATACAAGATGTTGTAAGCAATCCATCACCTTTCTCAGAAGACTTTCCAGAAATGCAATGGGCCAGATTGTTGTCCTGATTTCTAGGAAAATGGAACATAATTAAACTGTCTTTGGAAAAAACTTCTCAGGTCACTTCTCCAGTTGAATAACTGTTGAGTGATTAAGATGATAAGTCATAGTCTATTCAGACAGAGATCTGACTACTGAGACTAAAACTAGAAATACCAGGCACCAAATATGGTTTCATGTCATTTCTAGGGATGTTCACATTTTCAATAATATTCTCATAACAATTACTGAAGTCCATAAATGTTTTCCTAAGATAAGAACATTTGAATTTAGAATTCTGGAAGAAAATAAATGCATGGGATTTTACCTGGGATTTTCCTTTACTTAATACATGACTTCCATAAATCAGTTTACATTAGCAGGTCTCAGAGAAAGTCGTCAGGGTCCCTTGTAGCTCCAATATGATACAATTCAATGGGATAATTGGCTTAAATGACACACAAGCCAATGGTAAAAACTAAAATGACACATTCAATTTATAGATTCATGACATGAGACTTGGAAGAGACTTCACACATTATCTAGGAAGCAAAAAAACTCTAAACTTGGCATTAGAAAATGATAAATTTGATTTTATAAAGAAAATATTATGCAACAAATGAGTGCAGCCAAGGTTTTTAACATAAGAAAAGCATATGGGAAAAGTAGTTTTCCTTTTCCACGGTTCTGCATCTGAAAACATGAGAAAAGGAGGGGAAGGTACCTTGTCTGTCATTTCAAATGGTCACCATTTGTTTTATGAGTTCCACTTTTGGGTATTTCTATATATACTTTATAACTTTATATTTATTCTTAAACTGATGAGGTAGGTCTGAAGAGCTTCATATACTAATCAGGACAATGCAGTTCAAAGATGTAGGATAATGTGTGTAACATTAATCTGCTTAATACGGGGAATCTAGCAATCAGAAATCCAAAGATAGCCAAACTGATTTGGCTTTGCAATTCATGCTCATTTTACTCTTTAGCATTGTCTTTGTTTGAAATCTTCAGAGCCAGGCTTTCAAGCAGCATGTCATCTTGGAAGGGTTTATCATTGAACTCCAGGGTGACAATATTCTTCTCAGATGAGGTTTATGCAATTGTTGCTCCTTTTATGTAATTGTTAGTTTCCTCTTTAAAAAACAAAACCACTTCTCAGAAAAGTTGGTCTACTTCATTAATATATAACTTCCCTACCTTCAAGTGTATAGTTGTGCCTACTGAAGCTGTTCTGGAGTACGGAGAAATGGTTTGAAAATTTCTCTCATTATTCACCCTCAACCAGTCATTACCAAATACTCTGAGGATTTCAGTTATATCCCAATGTCATTAGTGACGAAGCATAAAAATCACAAAGCCAAATCCTTTAACTCCAAAGGATTTACATATTAACTTTTCTTAGTCCCGTTTGTAATGATTTTATTTAGCATGCCCCAATAACACAAGTTACACTGTTACCAGAGTATTTCTGTGGTCATATGACTAAAAGAAATTTCTATTGGTTTGGAAACTTTCTTGCCTATCTTTGAGTGATATTTTCTGATTATATGATAACTGAAAGGACAATAAATGGAAATAAAGTTTTACTTAACATTGCAATTGAAAAAAGTGATGCTAAAGAGGGTACATACCAGGTCTAAAATCATATACAAACAATACATTTTCATATAAAAATACTTATAATTGAAATTTTTGAGAAATAACTTGTAGTTTACACAGCATGACTTTGCTTGAGGACAATTAAAGCAATTTACGTGATGAAGACAATATATACATATACAAAAAGTACATATCTTAATAAATTTTGTCCATATATTAGTAATAAGATTAAATCATACCCAAATATTAAACAAAATACAAATAAAAATATGCTCTTATATACATAGTAGTAAATATGTAGAAAACTGAAGGAAGATCAGAAATTAAGCAAATAAAGATCATAGCTGACTTATTTTGAGTAGATTTATTATAGCAGAACCTGGCAGACAATGAATGTGTGTGTGCGTGTGTGTGTGTGTGTGTGTGTGTGTGTGTGTGTGTGTGTGTGTGTGTGTGTGTGTTCAGTTTCACGTGAATGCATGTCAGGCTGTAGGTAAACATTTTGGGTGTCTTCAAATCACAATTTATTGAGACTAAGATCTTTCTTTAAACTTGATGCTCACTAATTTAGCTAGAGTGGCTGGCTATCTGGCGACAGGGATCCTTTTACTCTGCTTCCCCAACACTGGGATTATAGGCACATGCTGCTATGCTGAATGTTTTCATTAATGCTGGGAATCTGAGCTTAGATCCTCGTGCTTGTACAGCACTTTACTGATTGAATCATTTACCCATTCTTAAAATACTACCTTTAATTAACTGAATATAAACTAAATCTACACAATGAAGTATAGGTTTTATTAAGAATGGACTTATAAGAACATGTGTGAGCCAGCCCTGAAACTGTAAACATGGGAGAGCTATCCCCACTTCTCACCTAGCAGACAAACCCTACATCCATCTCTTTTATGATCTGCTGAAGCATATGAAGAAAGCTGACCCACAGACCCAAAGCTTCAGGATCCCCAACACAGGGCAGCAGCAAGATAGCCAAGAAGAGTCCCAGTGAGGGCCCAGTATCCATAGTGTAGTGAAAACCAGAAGTCTCAATCCAGACCAATGACTCTTTGCAATGAATACTTGCAAGTAAAGATATATGCACAAAGCAGGTTGCAGCATGACTCACTGTGTCACAGTGCAGCGTCCATGATGAGATTTTTTAATTTTTCTTCTTTTTAAATTTTTTTCATTTTTTCTCTTAAATTTTGTTTTATTGGTAATGGAGCACAGGGTCAGAGGACAGATACATAGGGATGGGAAAATGAATGGGGTCAAGGTTCTTGATGTAAAAGACACATAGAATTTAAAAAAGTAAACTTCAAAAAAAAAGAACAAAATCAAAATAAAGCTGGTTTTAGGGACTCAAAAGATGACTCAGCAGTTAAGGACTGATGCTTCTCTTACAAAGGATCCAAGTACAGTTCTCCTGATCCACACCTGATAGCTAATATCCACTTGTCACTCCAGTTCCAGGGGATCTGATTGTCTCTTCTGTCCTCTGTGGACATTTTACTCATGTATACACACACACACACACACACACACACACACACAACTCACAAACACAAATAAAATAAATCTTTCTTTAAAAAAATCTTACTTTTTTATTTCTGAGATTATGATTTGTTTGGCAAAAGAAAAGGAGGTAGAAATGTTGTAAAATTGTTAAATCTTTAAAAAAAAGATACTTGTTAAAAGTTAACACATAGGAATGTTGTTCATAAATATTTACAATAGTTATTCTTAAGCATTTGACTTTCATGTTGTTATTAAAAATTAATAACCATGGTAGCAGACCCCATCTTTTTAAAAACACTGAAGAGACAACATAAAAATGACCATGTAACCTACTATATTGAAAATTAGCCTCAATAATTGGGCTGAAACAATAGTTTAACTGGTAGAGTGCTTGGTTTCAACTCTCAGAAAGCCAGACATTATTGTACTCCATTATAATCCAGCACTCCTGAGGGTCCCTATTCAGCAAGAACCATAACAAATAATGGTGCTCACTTACATGTGCACTCAAACATCTCATGCACACACACACACACACACACACACAATAGACACCTAAAATAATCTTAATAATTACTGAGAAAAATTAAAACAGTAATAAGATACTTAGCAATTGTATAAGCATTATGCTTTATATTCATTATGAATGTACAGAGAAATAAAAAAAGCAAAATTAACCCTTGCTTACTACTCTTATTCTTAATATCAGAAAGTGAGCAAAAGCAACACTTCCAGCAAATACTGTAAACTTCATTTTCTAGACACATTTTTTAGTGGGGGGAGAAATGACAAGACATAGTATTCCCTTAGTATCTATTTGTTTTGTGTCAAATATTGGCATGAAAAATGGGTACACATGGTATGGGATAATGGTCTGTATTCTATTCTGCCAATTATAGTTTAATAAAATAGTGATTGGCCAATAGCCAGGCAGGAAGTATAGGCAGTCAACCAGGCAGGAATTAGAGGCAGGGCAATGAGAACAGGGAAATTTTGAGAAGAGGACACAGTCGTAACCCAGCCACAAAAGAAGTAAAATGTGACTGCCTTGCTGAATAAGGTATTGAGCCATGTGGCTCACATAGACAATAATAATGGGCTAATATAAGTTATAAGAGTTAATAAGAAGCCTGAGCTACTAAGCCAATCAGTTTATAACTAATGTGATTTATAACTGTGTGATTTATTTGGGACTTAACGACTGTAAGAACAGGGCAGGACAGAAACTCAGTCAACAAATGGCACCTGACAATAAATGGTGCCCAACATGTGGACAACTGCATCCACATAAAGCCTGAGAGAGCTTGGGAAGTAATTCTAGACATAAAATAATAAAGTTAAGTATTCCTTATTGATAGCAGCACTTTCTCTGGTGGGCTCTGCTTGCTAGTGCCAAGCACTCTCATTCAAGAGAGGCTTCCTGACTCAGCTTTAGCTGTAAAGCCTTGCAGCTCTTTTAAGAGGCCCTGCTACAAAACACTTAAATGGTATTGATGAAAAACTGACAACATGCTTTTTGGTTTTCAGCCATTTTAAAATGCCAGCTTTCTGGGCCATCCTGCCAGCACACACTCTGACTCTTTCAGGCAGGAGGTCCAGCTATAGAGCATTTGAGTGTGGCTTATGAGAATACTGCTGCAGCTTGCTTGCTGGCAAGGACCTTGAAACACCATAGAGTAGTAGCAATAAACATGGCTACATCCGGTACCTCTGCCATGAGGCTGGAATCTCAGAAAGCTAAGGAATGGGCTGGTTCTAGCCATCAAAGCCATGGCCTTAATCCTCTCCATATTGCTTAGCAAATTAAAGACTCATGTGGTCAGAAAAAGAGAGATATATACAGTAAAGAGAAATTTGAAAATAAAAAAAACCTCTAAATGGTTTACAGTGTGTTAAAAATATATGCAAGCTTGGGAGAGTAAAGAAAAAGGTTAAAGTCAAAATAAAGAAGAACGTAGTTGGGTGTGGTGGCACACACCTTTAATCCCAACACTTTGGAGACAGAAGCAGGCAGACCTCTGTGAGCTCAAGGTGTGGTGTCACACACCTATAGTCCCAACATTTGGGAGGCAGAGACTGCAGATCTCTGTAAGTTCAAGGACAACCTGCTCTACAGAGTGAGTTCCAGAACAAAGATACACAGAGAAACCCTGTCTCAAAAAGCCAAAAATTAAAAATAAAAGAAATAGATTTTAAAATAAAGCCACGTAAAGATGAAAATACACAGAGAGTGTGGATACTGTATGTTATTATGTTCTCTTTGAATTGTTTGAATGTTGAGAAAGGAGCAATAGCTGCTAAAAGATATTTGCTTATAAATGCTGCTGAATTAATCCAAGATAGGTATTTTGAAAATACCTTGACTTCAAAATTGAAGTCAAAAGACATCTTACTTTAGAGAAGAGGTTTTACTTTTGTTTCCACAGAAAATGAGAGGATATGGATTTATTCTAAGTTTAAAAAAAATCTCAAGGTCCAAATCAGGAGCAGAACGAGGGGGAGCACGAGCAAGGAACTCAGGACCGCAAGGGGTACACCCACACACTGAGACAATGGGGATGATCTTTCAGGAATTCACCAAGACCAGCTAGCATGGGTCTGAAAAAGCATGGGATAAAACCGGACTTACATAGCAGACAATGAGGACTACTGAGAACTCAAGAACAATGGCAATGGGTTTTTGATCCTACTGCACATACTGGCTTTGGGGGAGCCTAGGCAGTTTGGATGCTCACCTTACTAAACCTGGATGGAGGTGGGCGGTCCTTGGACTTCCCACAGGTCAGGGAACCCTGATTGCTCTTCAAGCTGATGAGGGAGAGGGACTTGATCAGGGGAGGGGGAGGGAAATGGGAGGCGGTGGCAGGGAGGAGGCAGAAATCCTTAATAAATAAATAAATTCACTGTAAAAAAAATAATAAAAAAAATAAAAAAATCAGGCTTCATCAAGGAAGACCACCTGAAAAATCTCCAGTAGGAACAGATGGCCCAGATGTCTGCATTCTACATCCAGAACAGATTTAAGACTGCTGCCTTAGATGATCAAGGCTCACAGGATACTTCAGTCAGGACTTGATCAAAATTCTAAATTTTTTTTGGTCCCCATAAGATTATTACTACCCCCAACCAGCAGGAAGTAGCCTGGAAAACTATGCCCACATTTTTTAAAAAATGGACTATGAATATTTTCCTTTGTTTAGAATGTTGCCTACAAGTTGTTATGGCTAATGATCAGGAGAAAAGCAAGACAAAGGATATTAGATTCAGAGTTCTTTTTTTTTTAAATGAAGAGGGAGAAGTAGTGTGAGACAATGGTCTGTATTCTGTCAATTATATTTTAATAAAATAGTGATTGGCCATTAGCCAGGCAGGAAGTATAGGTGGGCAACCAAGCAGAAAGTACAGGCAGGGTAATGAGAACAAGGGAACTTTGGGAAGAGAACACAGCTGTGACCCAGCCACAGAAGAAGTAGGATGTGATTGCCTCGCTGAATAAGGTACTGAGCCATGTGGCTAACATAGACAAGAATAATGGGCTAATATAAGTTATAAGAGTTAGTAAGAAATCTGAGCTACTAGGCCAATCAGTTTATAACTAATGTAGACCTCTGTGTGATTTCTTTGGGATTTAATGACTGCCGGAACTGGGCAGGACAGAAAACTCAGTAAATAAATGGCACCCAACAACATACACAGAGAACCAAATTAAAGAAAGAGGGGTCTATGAAATATCCTCTTCATTTTATAAGAGGAAACACTGAGAATCCCAGATATTCTGCAGTTTGCTGAGATCATGTTACATAATAATGTAGAACCTGATAGAATTTGGTGGGTCACTTATTTATACTATCATATCATCTACAAATAGCAAAATTTTTACTTCCTCCTTTCTGATTTGTATCCATTTGATCTCCTTTTGTTGTTTGATTTCTCTTGCTAGAACTTCAAGCACTATATTGAATAGATATGGAGAGAGTGGACAGCCTTGTCTTATTCCTGATTTTGGTGAAATCACTTTGAGTTTCTCTCTATTTAATTTGATGTTGGCTTTCAACTTGTTCCTTGTATCTCTTATCTCTTCAAGACCTTTATCATGAAAGGGTGTTGGATTTTGTTGAATGTTTTTCAGCATCTAATGAGATGATCACGTGGGGTTTTTTAAATCCAGTTTGGCATCACTAAGGGAGTTCGTCTGCAATTATCTTTCTTGAATCTGATTATCTTTAAGTCATTTCTTTTGCCCTTTATTTTATCCCACATTAAACATCTGTTTGGACTGGGGTGAAGTCCCATTTCCAGTAGTGGTAGAAGCCTAAGCATCGTCAAGGACAGGAAATGGCAAACATTCTCTGTAAAGAATAACATAGTGAATGTGACATTTTGCAGGTCACAGAATCTTTTTCACAGATCTGGTGCAATTGTTTCATGAAAAGTCATCTTTGAATGATGATTCAAATCATTTGTTTTGAACTCAAAAGAATAAATGTGACTTATTCCAGTAAGACTTGATTTGTGTACAATGCAATTCTAATTTCATATCATCCTTGGTCTATCACAAAGGATAAATTAAGTTGTGAACCTTAACCATCTAAAATTGTGTAAAATGCTTCTCATTTTATTGGTCATACAGAAGGGGACTAGCTCAGAGGTAGCTCATGGACCATAGTGTGTCAATATTTGCACCAGTAATGACCCACGGGAGGCCTTTAGCCCCTATGGTTTTATTGCCTGCTTGAAGGAGAATCAAAGCAACCATCTTAGGTGGGACCCCTGAGTGAAGCCTGGACTACAGCCTACTGAAAAGCAAGCTGTTTTTGTGAATAGAATCCCTTTGTCTTTGACTGGCAAGGCTATTTGTGCCCAGGCAAATTAGCACGTTCCTTGGTTTAAATTTTCCAGTTGGCAAATAACCAATCTAAGCATTGGCCCCTTTAGCTTCACGCTCAGAATCTTTGGCTGCAAGGATTTAGCAGTTTGGAAATGGCCACTGGCAAGAAAGACTTGGAATTCAGTCACTAATCCTGAATGCTTCCGAAAAACAAATGTCTATGTATATACAACCGACAAATCACTTTTTAAAAATAAATATATTGGGAGATGAGATTCATGATGCTGAAAGCTTGGCAAGTTTAAGCATAGATTAAGTTTCAGAGACTTGAAAGAAGATAAATTAAAGGTCTGAGGATCAGGGAACATGTATATTACAAGAAGAACCAAGAACCTGGGGGCTTTGCAGTTTTTTTGTTACAATTCCAACACACTCAAGACCAATGACTAGATAAAAGCATGACAATGTTAGGTTTAGCAGCTTGCTCATATCACAAAGGTTTTAACAAAGAATTATTAGAGAGCTCTTCAACTTTTATTTTATTTTTCCCAGTACTTTTTAATGTTATCTTTGAGATTATAATACAATTACAGCATTTCTCCCTTGCTTTCCCTCCCTTTTCCACCTCCCATCTACCCTCTCCTTGATTTCCTTGAAATTCATGGCCTCTTTTTCATTAATGGTTATTGCATGAATATATGTATACTTACATACATATATATTCATAAATATAACCTGTTCAGTCCATATAATTTTGGGTGTATATACACTTTCAGGGTTGATCATTTGGCACTGGACGACCAATTGGTGTATTCTTCCATGGAAAAGACCACCTCTTCTACTCCCAACTTCCTAAGTTGCTTGTAGTTCTTTGTGTAGGGGTGAAGCTTTATGGGCTTTTCCACATCCACTTTGACATGTCCATTGGCTTCCTCTGCATTCACCTCATGTTTGGGCAGTGACATTGGTGAGATTATACAGGTAAAGCTTCTGAGAGACCAACTAACAAAAACCCCACTACAAGACATAAAAAGCCCTCTTTTGAGCTGTTAGCCAGAACTGTCCAAGAGACATACAGCTTATTGAAGTTGCCCTTAGTTATACCATAGAGGTAGAAGATAAGTTCCTATTGCTGAAGACCCTATGTACTTCGTAAACAAGTCCCAGAGACCCCTGGGCTAGAACTGACCAGGATGTCCCCTACCTGAGGGCTAAGATTCATGGTACAATGAGATGTCAGGCAGGTATATTGAATAGATAGCTGGAGTATGTAGTACCAGGAATAGCCTCAATTCTCTTTCTGGAGGGAGAAAACATGGTAGGTACCTCTTATTGCTGTTAACTGCTCTTAAATAGAAACTTTATTTTGAGCTCAACACTCTGAGTTTAAAGGCACAATGCAGACTTCCAAAGGAGAGAGGCAACCAATAGTCCTACCCAGCTATGATGCCTATGAACCACATCCATGACCATCATGGAACAATACCCTTAAAGATGCAATAACGGCATACATTCCTTGATGATAAACAACAGTTCTCTAATTGGAATTAAGGCTTGCTCAAGAAGAGGGTGACTATACCTGGTACTGGAACCTTAGCTAAATACTCAGCATTAATGAAGTCATGCTTGTTGGAGGATAATCTACTACCACTAATTTTCTAAACCATGCATAATCCCTAAAAATAACTTAAATGTTTTTCCTTGTACCAAAGATGACTGGAGACTTCTCCCTTCATCGAGGTGATTTCTCTTTGAAACAGATGGTGATCATTGCAGAAAACCATAAGCTATCAAGATTTAGAGAGTTGTGGAGCCCAATCAGAATGGATGTATCTAGAAAACATTCCCACACTGAGAGTTGATGGAACATTTAGGTAGAGGGTGTGAAAAGACTGTAATCATCACAGGATCAGGGAATTTTCCATGAGATTGTGTCTAACTTTTAATTAAAGCTTTACCTGCCAAATAAAACTGTGCATAAAAGACAACCTAGGTTTGCCACTTTCTTTAAACTCAGAGAGTTGAACTCAAAATTAAATTTCTATTGAAGAGTAGTTAACAGCAAAGAGAGCTCTTCCTACCACAATTTTCCTCCAAAAGGAGAAAAGAGACTATTCCTGGTACTACATAACCCTGCTATCCATCCACCATATACTTCCTTGACATCTCTTGTGCTAGTATAGACAATAACAAATACTCAATTTTTATTACTAATATAATCATATCTCATTATTCACCTTCAACAGATCTTTAGTAAATAATTTAAAAAGTAATTTTATTTAATGAATAAAAGAATTATTTCTCAACAAAAAAAAACTTTTTTTTACTTAGGGTTTTCATTACCTGACAAAGGTTTGTGTAAGGATTGGTGTGGCTCCTATTTCTGAAGAATTATTGTGCTAATAAATTGCTAGCAGCTATTGAACAATTCCCTTGTCACAA
Source organism: Microtus ochrogaster (assembly GCF_000317375.1). Lineage (NCBI taxonomy): Eukaryota > Metazoa > Chordata > Mammalia > Rodentia > Cricetidae > Microtus > Microtus ochrogaster. The sequence goes on along the minus strand of NC_022017.1, from coordinate 44,297,002 downwards.
GAATTCATTTCCTTGTAAGAGAAGTGCTGATATGATTTTTATTTTTATGCAAAGGCAACCAAGTCTAACATGAAAAGTAAATCAGTCACTCATAAGAAAAGTAAATCAGTCATGATTGTACAGAAAAGAATTAACTAGGTCCAAGTCCACTTCTGTTTGACTCAAACCTCCAGGTATGTAACCATTCCAGGAATCCTATTAATACAAAAGCCTGTTAATGCTTCTCATGGGGCCACACGATAAGAGGATGATGTCTATAACCAGAAATGCCTTCCATACAATGCATTTTACTCCCATTCTACTACAGGGAACTTCCACCATGAAAAAAAAATGAGTGATTCTCAAAAGTATATGGAAATCCCAATTCCAGAATGTAAAGAGCCACTGGGTAGGCCTTCGGAAACATATTCCCCCATAAGAGATCCTTTCATTTTCACTTCATTGAATTATCCAATCCATTAGCTCAATCATTTACTGACATTCTAGCTTTTTTTTCAAACATACTTGCACTGCTATTGGAGTTTTTATTTGGGGGTGGTAGACTTATACAAGAGGTTTTTTTAGAACTAATAAGAAACAAAATTGAAAAACATTAGCCAAGCACTTAAGATCCAGTGAAAGCAAGATCTGTTTCACATGTCAAGGATGGAGCATGTGGAAGAGGGTAATGGATATTGGTTTTCTTCAATAATCTCATCCTTCAAATTTAGCATAACTAAATACAATTCAGTTTGTCAAAAGAGAACAAAGACAAACAAACCTTTAGTAAAGCTTTAATAAAAAGTAACTTTTAGGCTCTCAAGAGGTGGCTCAAGGGTTAAGAGTACTTGCTCAATCATGAGGACCAGAGTTCAAATTCTAGCACCTAATTTGGGTAGATCACAAATGATTCAACTCCAGTTTCAAGAGATCTATAATATCCTCTTCTGGTCGTTATAGGTATTTGGACACCATGTCAACATGTATTCACACAGATACACTCATACCAACAGATATAAAATAAAATAAATCCTTATTAAAAGCAAAGCTATGCTTCCCCACCTCAATTTGTCACAACTCCTGAAATCCTTGTTACATAAAATTTATGTGATTGTGTTTGCATATTTTCTATATTCAACATTTTTTTTAAAAAAGTGAAAAATGTCTTTGCCAAAAGAGTCAATGACAATATAAGCAATCCCCATACATTAAGTTAGAAAGCACTAATGGACAGCTCACAAGATTGGATGAACCAAGCATGTGGCTCCAGTGAACACAGCATTACTATCTTCCTAATTCTGAATTCCTAACATATCAGAATTAACTTGAAACTAAAGTTCCATACTTTTCTCTTTCCAGTAATGATTTCTGTGTAGTGACTAACAGTCAGTCCAAGCTTCATAGAGACGGTCCCCGTTTGTATTCTCTACAGGCTGTCCAGGCATTCCCCTCACCTGTTGAGCTCCTGAAGAACTTGAGTTTACAGCAGCTGGTACCAAATGTTAGCACTGTACTGGTTAGCTTTATCTTATGTGAAAAAAACACTTAACAACTAGCAACTTCAAGGAGGATGGAACCTATCTGGGAAAACAGCTCCTACATTCCATGATGGTGAGACAGGCATAGCAGCCAGAGCAGGTAGCTAGCTGAATACATTGCACAGGTACTCAAGAAGCAGAGACCAATGGAAGTTTATGCTTAGTTCACTTTCTCCTCTGCTTGCAGCCTGAGATGCCAGCACAGGTACTAGCACTCCCCATGTGTCAGATGAATCCTCCAACTTCAGTTATGCTGATTTTGGTAATTTCCCACAGAGATGGCCCAGAGATGTGTTTCCATGGTAATTCTAAATGAAATCAAGTTGACAATGAAAGTTAAGCATCATAAGGCTATGGAAGCACTTTTACTATAAGGAGAAGTTAATAAATCAAGGGTAAATGGAAATATTTTATGACATAAAAATCTCAAACTCATATAAAATACATAAGACTTCTCTTCTTTACCTCAATGTTATTATTTAGTAAAATGTCCTTCAGACTGTCAACCATATCATATGACTCACCTCACTTTTCACCAAAGCAAAACTGCCTTGAAATGAAAACCAAACAACCACCTGCTGGAAAGAGAGCTTCTTTTTTTCCCCACCATCAAATAGGAAAATGTTTGGAGAGATGGCAACCTACACATTTACACAGTCCTTCACAGCCTCTGAAGGAGCCTGAGGAATCATGCTGAAATGTGTAATGAGTTCTGATACTATGTCAAGTCCAGAGAATTCTAGACCTCACTGGATCATTCTCTGAAGCCATCTACAGAGCAATCCCCAAAGGGAAGGGGATTTCTGTCCACTGAGAACAGTTTTACATGTCAACAAGTAAACACATCTTAATAATATTTGTTGGTGTTTCCCTCTGTGGAATCTAAAAAGATACATTTTCTCTGGGGACACTCTTTCTCTCCTGAGATTTTCAAATGTGGGTAAATAATTATCCAAAATAAAGTAAAATCATCAAATTGGCATTGCCTATGGGTGAAACCAGATGTGAATTACACTCCTCCATCTGAAGGAAAGAGTTTCAGGCCTTGGCCATGTCAGATGTGTCACAATCCTCTGTGACATCTCTCAGTAGCAAGTAAAAAAACACATTGCCAGCCTCTAATAAATTTTCACACAGCTTGGGAAGCGCTTAAGTCAAGCGCTTCATCATCACATTGGGCAAATTGGATCATGAAATGAATACACTATGAGTTGAAGGATAAATAATAACCAGTTCAGGGCCACATAAGACTCAAGAAAATGTGCTCCCCTTCTGGGTCAGGTCTTATCTGGACGAAGGAACAAACCAGCCCCTGACTCATGATTATTCCAAACAACTAAGCTTACAGTCTCCAGCAGATCAGCAACTCCTGCTTGGGTAAGGTTTGTGTCTCTTCTGTGCTAGTCAGCTTGCTGCTACTGTAACAGAGTACCTGAGGATATTGTCCAAAAGAAAGTTTGTTTCTGGTTGAGTGGTTTCAGAGGTTTCAGGTGATGATAGAAGGGGCTCCTTGCTTTTAGTCCTTCAGTAGAGCATGAAGGTTGTTCTATGACATCCACTTTCATGATTTGTCCCATGATCATGCATGTGCACGTGTGCACATACACACACCACAGTGCATATACAACAGACATACACACAACACACAAAATGCACATACCCCAAAAACCAACCTACACAAACTAAAACACACACTATATAATACACAATATACACACATAAACCTACAATACATACATATACAAAACACACACACCAGACACATGAACACAACATACACACATACCACACACACAAATACAACACACATAAACACAAAACACATATACATACACAAGACACACCAAATACACCATATATACCAAACACATTCACACACAAATACACACCACAAATATACTAAACACACAAAAACACACACAATGCACATACAAACACAAACATACAACACACACACAACTACAAACACAATCAATGCCAATATACACCACACCCACAAATACCACATATACCAAACACATCCACAAACACAGACACACACAACAACCATACTAATCACACAAAACACACACAACACTTATACACCCACCACCATAAACACAATCAATATACATACACACTACACATATACACCACACCCCACACACCACATACACCAGACACACACAAACTACACACAGTACACTCAAACACTACAAGTACATACCATACACCACACACTCAATAAACTCTCCACACACACACACCATATACATACCACATAAAATACCATCCATATGCACACCAGACATACATATACCACACACTCACAAACACACACACATATACAACATACATACAACACATAAATACCATAAACATACACAGAGGTACATATACAAAATAGCACATATATGTAAGCAAACATACTACACATATTCACATACCACACAAACACTTGGCACATACATGCACACACACACACACACACACACACTTATACACCACTTGCAAACACATATATACCATATAAATACCACACACACACCAACACACAAGTACACACTCATAAACACATAAACCACACACAGACACACACACACAACATACATATACACACAAACCATGAACACAACATAAACATAAATACAATATACATGTACATACTACACATACCAAACACACAAATGCCATAGATACACACCATATACTCTGTATCCCCTACACATCACACCATACATGTGTATACCACACACTCACAAACAAACACTCTGCACAAACCACACATACACACCATAAACCACACACATCACATACAATGAGGTACATATACAAAATATCATACATATAAACACACATACTACATACATACACACCTTACACACATAGACACACACATCACTCACACAAATATACACCATACACATATCATACATACCACAAACCACACACACACAAACCACAGATACATACTCAACACAAACACACACACTATACACATACCACACATACATACTACATACACACAAAAAACACCACATACACTACCACACATATACACACCACACACACGCAGACACATACAATACACAGACCAAACACATAGACACATAAAAACCACACATGCACATCACACACACATGCCACTTATATACAACACACACAAACTCACACAACACACAACACACTAAAACACACCACACCATAAATGCCACATACATAAACACAGTACATAATACACACACACACACACACACACACACACAAGTTACCCATCTCAAATACACACCACACACACATACCATATATACACGCATACAACACAAACACAGAAACACAACACACAAACCACACAGAACAGCAAACACCCACACCACACACATACACATACCACACACCATTCACATATACACACAAACCCTACACATATACAAATACCACATATATACTCTGTACACACTATATATGCACCATATATTCCATATACCACACACACACCACACTCACACATACCACAGATACACACCACACACTTACACAAATACCACACACACACATACTACATACTCACAAACACACATACACACATACTACAAATACACATCATAAACACACACGCATACCCTCCCCCCACAGGCACACATACAAAATACTGCATGCACAAACACACATACCATACACATTCGCATGCACACACACACACACACACACAATAGGTTATTGCTTTTAACAATTTCTGACTAGATTAAGTCTTGAATTAATGAACTTTGACTACAAGATTCTATTATGATTACAAAATGCTGATCTTCCAATACCACATTTACTAGATAATGTTCATTATTAGTGCAGTCTTGTACATTATTAGGTAATAGTGCCCTCTTCTGGACTCTGGGGCACCTATACACACACAGATATATACCCACACCCCAATGCACATATATATATACACAGTTAAAAATACAACAAAAATTTCTATGAGGGACCCCACTGTGTCTATAAATTGCTGGAGTCATTTATTATCAAGATGAATAAAAAGATCATTACTTTTACTATTGTTAATTCTTTACAGTCTAGTGTTTTATATTCAAAAGTCCCAGATTTACCCATTAAGTATGTCATTGATATATTTGTTAAGAATTTGCTTTTGAATTTTATTCATCTTTGACATCTTTAACAGTCAATTCAATTAGAATGTATCTTTTGATTATCAACTATTTAATATAGAAAGCCTTCCACAGTTTTCTCTCTCAGTTCTACCCACAATTTTATTAGCATTTTATTTATCAGCATTTTATTATAAATCCCACATCTAGTCATCTACTTCGGTATCCTATTTCCCCATTTCTCAGTGAAGTACTTTCCATACAACCACTCAGAAAACATCTGTTGAATGGATTGAGAGGTTATGGCACAGATATTGAGCATATTATTGCTGGGCAATGAGGCAATGGGGTACAGGGTGGTATGAGAAGAGACAAGCTGTACATGTGGGGTTTTTTTCAATCACTTTCCCCAATGAACTCTGTCTTTCATACATTGTAATGGCAATGAATTCTGTGGCCAGTGCCAAAGTTTCCTGAACGATTTGCTTTGCTGTCCCAGCCCCTGCCAAGTCCTAATTGCTTGTCATACTGTTCTGTCCAATAGTAATGACATGTACCAGGCATGGAGCTGGGCGGTGACACTCCTTCAGTCTGATCCCTGAGCAATAATGGGAGCCAAAGAGTGTGCTATTATGTGCTCTCAAATTTAAACATTAAAGTCAAATTCCTCAGAAAGTCTTTTACCTGATCATTTCATATGGAGGCATTTGTCTTCCCTTGTTACTTAGAAAGGGTTATCCTTCTTAATAGATGTTTGTAAAAGGCTTTCTTAAACCACTAGCCCCCAAATTAAGACACAAAGACTTATCATTAATTGTGAATGCTCAGCCTCAGCTTAGGCTTGTTTCTAGCTAGCTTTTTCAACTTAAATTTACCCATTTCTATTCATCTTTCTGCTGCCTCCAAGGGTCATTTACCTCATATACATTCTGTGCATCCTGCTTTCCTGTTTCCTCTGTGTATGGCTGGCTGGACCCTAGCTAGTTTGCCCCTATCTGGCTGGCTGTCTCCCTTTCCTCCTTGCCAGCCATCCCTATCTATCCCTTCCTCTGCCTCGCTATTGGTCATTTAGCTTTTTATTAGACCAATCAGATGCAGTAGGCAGGCAAGGTGAAACAACAACACATCTTTACATAATTAAACAAGTACAGCATAAACAAAAGCAACACATCCTTACACAGTTAAACAATTATTCTGCAATACAAACAAATGCAATACATCTTTACATAAACAAATATTTTATTTCACAACAGTTGTTGAGTGTTAATGAACAGAGCCCTCTCTGCCTTCTGTATCATGGAATCTGAGGTCAGATCAAAAAATAATTACCCAAGCTTCCTTATGAAAAATAATCAGATTCATTCAATGACAAACAGTCTCTAGTGTGAGAAACGGCTGACAGAACAGAAGAAAAAACTGTTGTCATCTCTCGGTACTCTCATATGCACATGTGAACATATATACACATGCATATGCTCACACAGATTCTTGCATACACACACATATACAAACATGCTTTTACATGTACACATGCCTATATGTACTTACACACACACATATTTATTTTTTCACGGAGATATACATTTCTATGCACACGTGTATATAAACACTCCCACAGGAAAACATATGTACTTCACACAGTAGGCACACATATACACATACAAACACACACACAAATTCACACTAGTAGATACACCTGCATCACACAAAATACATACACAATTGTACACACAACAGATCTACATCTTTCTTCATGTGAATACATCTAATTGTCCAAAAACTATTTGTTGAAAAGTCTACTTTTTCCAAAATCTGTTTCTGGCATCTCAGTCAAAATTCATTTCCAAGCTGACTCACCTATAACGACATTGGAATTGTTAGGAGAAACTGCAGGAAAGAGCAAGACAAAGGCTTAGGAAAGGAATAGCAATGGCTGCAGTAATTAGAGAGAAATGTCAGGAAGGAAAATCAGAAACCCTATGCGTGCCCCCTCCTAATTAATGAGTGTGGCAATGCAGTCCATGTGAAGGGTGTACACCGTGGAAGAGCTACTTTCACCTGACTTGTACTAGGAATACTTAAGCTCTTCTGTAACTACTTCATAAATATTCACCCAGAATGCACTCTGATCTAATAACCAGACTGGTTTCAAGGCAGAGAAAAATTAGAACAACATGTTCTTTCTGCCCAGAAGTTTTTTAGCCCATTCCAACAAAACAAGCCCAGGACTCCATTATCCTTTAAAAAAAATTAAACATTGTTAGAGACTGTGGACATTAATCAACAAAATTTTTAATTTTTAATTTATTAATTTATTTTTTAAAAAACACTGTTTTCTCATTTTTACACACCAATTCTAGTCCTCACTCCCTCACCTCACCCTGCTCCCCCCTTTCCCCCCACTCCATCCCCAATCAATTCCTCAGAGAGGGTAAGGCTTCCCATGGGGAGTCAACAAAGTCTAGCACAATACTTTGAGGCAGAACCAAGGCCCTCCCCACTATATCTAGGCCAAACAAGGTATCTCTCCAAAGAGAACTGGCTTCAAAAGGCCAGTTGAAGCAGTAGGGATAAATCCTGTCGCACTGCCAGTGGCTCCATAGAGTGCCCCAGCTGTATCGTTGTCACTCACATTCAGAGGACCTAGTTTGGTCCTCTGCTGGTTCCCTCCCTGTCAGTCTAGAGTCAGTGAGTTCCCATTAGCTCAGGCAAGTTATTTCAGTGGGTTTCCCCATCATGGTCTTGACCCCTTTGCTCATATTATCACTCATCCCTCTCTTTGGACCTTGGGAGCTCAGCCCTTTTCTTTGCTATGGTTCTCTGCATCTGCCTCCCTCAGTTGCTGGATCACCCAAATCTTACACCTCAAAACAAAACATCTAACCGCTTCCTTACTTTTCTGTATTTGTATTAACATTAGCAAGAAATGAAATAGTTCCAAAATTATTCATCGACTCACTGAGCTCCATTACATAATTAGTTTTTAAATCATTTGTGTTACTTTCTATAGAACAAAAGTCAAAGAAAGCAATACAGCATGACAGCCAGAGTGAGCTGTGCAACACATTGCCCAGATGTGGAAATGTAGCCATCCCCTACTTAGGAAGCCTGGTCCTTAGAGACAGGGCTGAATCTGGTCAGAGAAAGGACTGTTTGGAAGGCCTCTAATCCTCACAAAAGCTCAGATTTTCTTCAGAACATCCTGTGCTTTAGTTTGATGTACCATGGCAAGATTCAACAAAATATCTTCCCTGAAAACAAGGAACCATTTAGGAAAGTTACTTAAGAAGCATATTTACCTATAGTGGAAACACATTTGAACTCCTGAAATCATGCCAGGAGTCTTGGATTAAAGATTATTTGTGAAAATCTAAAGTAGAGAAATAAATACTTTTCTAAAGCTCACACACATCCTTACTGCAAAAGGAAAATCTTTAAAAAGAAAATATAGCTGCTGGGAATAAGAATCAGTGCAGAGGGTTTGCCAAATAGGTGTGGGGCTAAAACTAGCTATTCAAAGTATAATATATGCGTATAGGCATATGCATAAGTATCTTGGTACTGAAGAAATCACAATATGAGAGCTTTGGCATTGACTTATTGCATCTTGTTGTTGTCCTGTTGGGCTGTAGTCTTTTAGAACCCTGTTCTTTTCTGAAGAGGAAACAGAGTGAATCTGAGGGAGAGGGGAAGGGAGAACTAGGAGGAATGGGGAGAGGGAAAACTGGGATACTTTTTATAAGAGGAAAACCTTTTTTCAATATAAGAATTAAATCAATTTTTTTAAAAAAAAAAAAAGAAAAGAACTGTCTGAAAGATACAATCATTCTTATTTCTGAAAATAATCATGCAAACTTTATGCAGTGCCTAGAAATAGAATCCTAAATTGCAATCATGAACCTCATGTTTATGCAAAATCATTAAAATGACCATTACTTAGATACATCTTCATTCAAAAATTCTACCCAGCTCCTGAACCATTATGATCACATGTTATAAAGTCTGACCATACACCAGGAAACAGAACCACACTCATCAAAGTAGTTGTTGTAGAAAGTCATGTTTGTTTATTTTGGATTTAAGTACCCTCAGGACACATTGAGCTGATATCCTAAGTAGGACAGTTAAGCCTTAACTCTGCACTTCACTCAATGAGTCTGCAGGCATGCTTAAAATAAGGAAATATTTTTTAAAACATCTCTGTATAAACCAACTATTTTACAAGAAAGTTGATTCTAGTAAAGAAGTGTATCGGCGTAACTAAATGCAAAGGCAGATATTAAAGAATATATATACAGTTTTAATATTTAAACAAACTTACAGAACCGAGGTTCCAATGTGGAGCCGTTTTCACAGGAGGCAGGAAAAAGGGAGGGCGCAGCCTCCGCGCGCTCGATTTATCAGTCCACAATCGCCCGAGGCAAAACCGCCCCCTAAAGGGGCTGGCTTAACCCTACATCTCCCCCTTTTGTCTAAATAAGCCAGAACTAAA
>NC_022017.1:44265162-44286181 GCF_000317375.1 Microtus ochrogaster | reverse complement strand
TGATAGATGTATCCATACAATATAAGCATACTCTTATACAAAAATAGAGGTAGGAACACTCACATTCAATATTCAATATATCAATATACAAGGAACAGTACCAATATAATTTTCTAAAAACAGTAAGTCTCAAATACCAATCATCTCATCAAACCAGTTAATCCCCCCTTTTTTTGAATATACCCCTAATTCCATACAATATCTCCCCATCCCCTCAACCCTAAACCAACCACTAAAAGTTGTCCCTAACCCTGTGGGCAAACTCTGTTAGGAGAGGGGACCTCGTCCTCTTGGCTTAACCCTACAAAGAAGCATTAAATACAATATGAAGAATCAGTTTTCCACCATGATGAGGATGCTGTAATAACTGTTGTGGGGACTCAAGGAAATGTATTGAAAATGTCCTGTGAGAGTATGTGGTTCACACTGGGGAGGGCAATCAAAGCCAACATGTCAAACTGAAATATCTATCTCCTGCCCTATAGAAATGCTCCTTTAAGAAGTCCAAGTCAAAGGAACATTTCTATAATGTCCATTCTTCAACTAATGTGGGCCCATGTTATGGATAGACCACGTCCCTCCAAATTCATATATTAAAGCCCCAATTCACAATGTGACTGATACAAAGATCAGTTCACTGGGAGATGGCTAAGGTACAACAGGATCATGAAGCCCTGACCCAGTAAGAATGTCATCTTATAAAACTAGTGCGAAAAAATATCTTCCTCCATCACGTGTAAGAGCATAGCAAAAGGTGGCTTCTGCAATGCAGAAACCTCTCGGTAGACACTAAATCACAGAAAACCTCAGTCTTGAGCTTCTATACCTCTAGAAATTTGGAAAATAAATGCCCGTCATTTAACCCAATTTTCTTAATTTTATGGAAAGCCAAATGAATTGATATAGTTCCTAAAACCAACATCCTATGTGAATAAACTTTCCTTTCTTTATGCTCATTATTTACCTTGCTTTATCTCATCAAAGATCAGTCCTACCCTTTGTATAAGATTGCCTTTGCTTCTCCTGCTTAACTGTAAGTACACTGGTGTAAGAGAACGAATATTAGGAGATGCTCAAGGTTGATATCCATTAATTTACTCTCCTTTGGCCTGCTCTTGACATATTTTATAACTTAACTAATCCCTTGGCTCTATAAAGTAGGGAACAGCACTTTTCTATTCACTGCTATAGCTCCACATCTTAGCACAGACCCTGTCCCTGTCATCTAGCAGGTACCCACTAAATCCACACTGGATTGATTAATTATGGATATAATCAGAATATATGGTGGCATTTATTAAGCCATTTTCTCTTCACAATAGGTTTGTATTAACATCAATTCTGAACTGATTGAGTTTACCCATGAGAGATCTTTTCATCTTTTTTCTCCTATATCAGAAGTATACCCCAAACTGAGTATTAGAAATAAATACAATATTATCTAAAGCATATGCAATTAAAACAACATACAAAGGCATGTATCTCCCCACCGCTCTTCCTGAAGTGGGCCAGTGTTAGTCTTTATCAATAGTGTCTCAGATTCTGCTTTTAGATCTCAATTTAATATCATCATTCTACACGTACATTAAACCCAGGTTTCGATATTGCTTCTCCTCGGATTGCAGGAGGGATAGATTTTTATTTGCTTGGTAACCTTCAAAGACATCCTTCAGGTCTATCCACACAGATGTATCATATTTCCCAGAGTGGATATATCATGCTCTACTACTACACTCACTCAGTTTCTAATGCTTGTACTGAAAAAGGCCATGAGAATCACCTTTAACCTTTTGTCCCCTCTGTACAAAACTGTGACTCCATTCACATGCATAAGTTATGACCACTCAATTGGTTAGTCAGTACACTGTGAATTTTGCTGCTCCACCATGCCTGTCCTCTCATTGTAGACTTGAAATCTCAAAAAACCATGCCCAAATTAAATCTTTCCTCATGACATATGTTTCTATTAAACAATCACAAAGAAAAGGTAACTAGAAATGATAGTTTGTGAATATTTCTTACTTATGAAATACATTGGGTAAGATAAATTTTTAACATCTAGTCTTGTGCCCTGGCCCCCCAAAAAGTTGGCATACACATAATGTAGAATCACAACAAATAGTATAAAGAATTAAAAAAGACACAGTATGAAAGAAGATAAGCACCGCAGATAGGGCACTCAGAATGACATAAAAGCCAAGATCTTAAAGGACAAAAACAACTTTCACACCAAGACCTATGCTAAGAGGTTGTTGCATGGCACACTTGAAGAAGAAAAGCTAAGTCTCTACTTCTAGAAAAACACCATTTCTGTTTGAAGAAATGGTTATAACTGAATGATCCAATGAGGGATTAAATAAGATGATAGCAGAGAGCTAAAGAGCTTGACAAGGAACTGTTCTTGTTGTCAAACTGATTGCAACTGAAGATATTTAGGGACTTTAACCAGGAGTATTTTAGATTAATGTTTGGTAATATCAGTGTGGTAGTCCTTGGAGAGCAGGTTGTCATGATAAGCAAACAACTCTCTTACCAGACAATAAATATGAGTCAAAAAAGAAAATGTGGAACTGACCTGTGCCATCTCTGCTTACAAGTATGTTCTTAAGTCAAACCTCATTAACAAAAGAAAAAGGAATTGAACGAAGCGTAAAGTTATGAAAAGTCCATGTCCATTGCAGCATGAGCATTCAAAACTGCTGCATAAATAAACCAATTAAAATGCCTTCTAGCCTATTTCCTTTCCATATCTTGCTTCTGCACGAGGACTGAATATTCTGCTGCCATATCCTGCACTTACATTCCAGAATAATCGAGGATTCGTGATAGTTACCTGTGGTATTAACAGACGTTTTGTGTATCCTCCAGGCCCACAATGAGTGCTAACACTGAATATAACCAAATGAAGTATTCGTTGTAATCACCAAAGATTCAGCCTTGCATGTTGTATTTTTAGTCATGAACTATAATTTCCAGCACATCAAAATGACTGTGTCTAATGACTTAGTTAATTGAACAGTTAGAACAATTTTTAGAAACATGTATAACTATATAGATTTTGGCATCCAAGTGCAAGATTATATTTCTTCTCAAAGGAAACATTTTCCATGTTAATTCAACTCCATTACAAAAAATAGAGATGCAAGAGTAGAGAAAATTATGACAGACTAGAGACAAATAACTCTCCTTTATATCACCATGGATCTGAAGTAAATTGTTTGAGATATGACTTCAAAAGAAAGAGATGAGGAATATAGAAATGCAAGAAAGGACTGTAATCAACAATGGACTATAAGAGATCAAATAAAATACAGGAAACATGAACAGTAGATTTTTTTTACAAGAATCTAACATAAACACTGAACAAAAATATAGTGTAAAATAAAATTTTCTCCTGTCCTCTTTGGGTCCATAAACAACAGAGAAAATAAAAACCCTCCAGAAACAAGCAAAAAATATTTTTTGGATAACATGGTTACAAGTTACAAAATCCCCTGTGCCATGAACCCAAATCATTACTCGGGATAGCAGAGAAAATTTCAAGGCTAGATAGTCCTAAAGCTATGGTGTGTTTTTTGCCCACCACTCTTATTTATGTCTATGTTGAAAAAAAGCAGATTATAAGACAGAAGTGAATATATAATATATGCTGTATTGTATTACTTGGGTTTTTTCAAGGAAAATGTTCAAATAAGCTTAAAGTTGTAGCCAAAGTTTCTGTCAAGAAGAAGGTGTCATTGCTAAAATTATACCTTCTGCCCTACACTAGGGCAATAGTAAATAAGTCCTAGGAAGAAGACCCCACCCACCAAAAACTTAAACTTACAAAAATTCAAATTAGTCTGAAAGACGAAATCCCCAACAAAGAATCCCTCTGTAAGGAATGACTCTATACTCCTTGAAAGCAACTGTCTAGGGAAGCTTGTTCACAGGTCAGCACTCAGATGCTGCTGAAACTGTGGTCCAATTGGGCCAGATTCCATGTCAGTCTGGAATCAAGAATTGAAGACATGAAAGAGACAAGAACAAATGATCATGGAGTCACACGCCACAGTCTCAGAGAGTCAATGAGGCCAAGCAGAATGTGTGGAAGGTTCGGAGTTCTTGCAAGAAGCCCTTGAGCAGCAACTGTGTGAATTTCTATAACATTTCTTCCACTACTGCACCAGTATCTTACAGGCAGGATGCTCTTGTAGCTCATTTGTAGCTGGGCGATGCTGATGATAAATTGTTTCCTCTGGTAAAATGACAGCATACACAAGACCTGCACAAGTTCAAACCAGACAAAATCCAAATATTAAACAAGAACATGGATACCACCCTTAACCTAGAACTTCTTTGTAACTAATACTTGCTGGAAAAGGGAAAATCTGTTTTCTCCAATAGAGTATCATTAGGTATATAAACCACACGACAGGAAAAGTGGCATGCCCAGAAGTAGTCTCCAATGCAAAATATACTCCATCTTTTTCACTCTTTTTGTTTTAGTTTAGCTTGGTTTGGCACGTTTTGCCTGAGTTTTTGATTGTTTTAATTTTTATTTAGAGAAAGAACATAAAATTGAGTGGATAAGGAAAGAGAAGGGATCTGAAATAAGTTAGAGAAGAACAATGTGATCAAATATATTGTACTAATTTTTAAGTACTAAGGAAATAAGTCACTTTCTATTGATTCAGAGAAGATACAAGAGTTCTAAATATTTATATACTAAATAGGAACATATACAATGTCATTTTTAAAAAGTTATTGAATGTAAAGACACAGAATGACGTCAACAAATTAGAGACTTCAGCACAACACCCTAAATAACAGACAAGCCATGCAAACTAAGCCCAAATAAAGATAAAAAGAAAATTATAGGTCAATCTACCCAGTGAAAAATGAATAAAGAAATTATCAATAAGATACTGGAAATTTAGATTCAAATAACAATAACATTATTCCCCATGAAGAAGTTAGATTCAATCCACAGATGTAAGAATGGTTTAACATGTAAAAATCAATTGATGTAATATGGTACTAAGTAAACTAAGAAACAGAAGCTATATGATTATTTGCAGAACCATTTTTTAAAAGCGTAGCTTCTTTTTATGACAAATCTTGAAGAAACTGTGAAAACAAAGAGCATACCTCAATGTAATAAAGCCTATATGAAAGCGATCATAATAAAATGAGGAATTAAACAACTATGTACACGTTCTCCAATTTGAATCAGTATCGTACTGCAAGCATTTGTTAGAGAAATAAGAATAGAGAGACAAAAAAAGAAAACAGACAAGATAAGAGTACATTATATTATCATAATTTATAGACATGTGATTTTATAAAAAAAAAAACCTGTGGAGTTCACCAGAAAACTCTCAGAGCTGATAAAATCTTTCAAAAAAGGAATTAGATACAAAATTAACATAGAAAAATTCAGTACCTTTCCTCTATGTCAATAATTTAAAAGAAGGAAATTATGAAAAAAATTTTATTCACACTTTTGAAAGAAATAAAATATGTAATAATAAACTAAATTAAGGAAGCTAAAAGCTTCTGCAATGAAAATTTTAAAACACTGAAGAAATTGAAGAAGTTGGTGGGAAATGGAATCACCTCCCATGACTTACAGTCACATACTAACCATATTGTGTATATGTGTACATAATATGTATAATATATATATATATGTATGTATGCTTCTTCTTGTAGAAGATGGCAATTAGTATAGAGATCCACAAATTAATAATATGAAAAGAGTAAGGGACTTTGGAGAACTCAATCCTAAATGTAATCTTCTTCAAGTCCCTCCTATCAAGGCTCAGGAATTTCTGCAGAAAAACAGACAGAAATAATGTAAAAGCCAGAGGTGGAAAATTACTCCACTGAAGTGACATTTTAAAATCTCTTCTAATTTTGGTTTAAATCTTATGTTTAACTTATTAGCATAGCTACATAGGTTTATAGATGATTAAATGCAATGTACTAATCCTCCAAATTCCATGACATTCTTCAAATAAATACAGAAAACAACCTTAAAATTCACAAAGAAACATAAAAGACCCTAAATAGTTAAAACAATTCTGAGTAAAAAGAAGAATGTAGGAGATATCATCAAATCTGATTTCCATTTCGTAGCATGATTAGTAAAAACCCAGAGACAGAAATTGGGGTTTAACCTGAAGGTCAGAAAAGCAGAACAGTCTAGATAATATAGGAGAAGTGAAAGAGAAAAAGAAAAGATAAAATGAACTCCAGGAACTCAATGATATTATCTATGATTCTAAAGAACGCAATGGCTAAATTATTAGGTGCCCAAACTGATATTTGTACCTCTGAAGTGTGCCTTAATCCTCCCATAAGCAGACATTGAAATGCAGGCTTGCTAATGTAGCAGAGATAAGGAAACTAGGGAAGATGACTTCCCGTTGCTATTCCTGCATTATATTCCACCAGAGCAGAGGAGCCCATGAGCCCTGCAAATAAATCCAATTATGTGTACCTTGAAAAGGCTTGTCAGCAAGACCAATTTCACGGTCTGTCATTGGCAGTTAACTCTGCCAAATGGCAAGATCTTTTTTTTCCCAAGTAGCTTGATCCTGCACAATACTTTTCTGACTTAAAAAATAAAAGATTAAATTGATATTTATAACCAATGTACTACTTTAAGTCTTGTAACTAAGCTATACAAGTTAAGTCTTGAGACATTTAACTATGGATAATTATGAGAGTGAAACCCCAGAAAGATATTTAATAGTAGAATAACAATTGTGACCTTGAGAGCTCAGTCCAGTGCTCCTGTGTGGGTCTATGTCTCTAACGCCATCCATCACCAGATGAAGGTTCTATGATGATATGCAAGACATTCGTCAGTATTGCTATAGGATAGGGTCATTTCAGGTTCTTTATCCTCAGCTGTCCAAGGAACTAACTGGGGACCTCGGCTTGGGCTCCTGGGAGCCACTCTAGGTTCAAGGCTCTTGCCAACCCTAAGGTGGCTCCCTTAACTAAGAATTGTGCTTCCGTGCTCCCCTATCCAACCTTCCTTTATCCCAATCCTCCTTTTTCCCCAAGTTCCCCCCATCCTCCCCTTCTGCCTTATCTCTCCCCATCTCCCCTTACCCCCCTCCCATCCCACCCCCAAGATCCAGAAGGAGGGAGAACATGAGCAAAGAAGTTGGGACCACGAGGGGTGCACCCACCCATTGAGACAGTGGATCTGATCTATTGGGAGCTCACCAAGGCCAGCTGGACTGTGACGGAAAAAGCATGGGATATAACTGGTCTCTCTGAACATGGCAAACAATGAGGACTGATGAGAAGCTAAGGACAATGGCACGGGGTTTTGATCCTACCTAATGTGCTGACTTTGCGGGAGCCTAGCCAGTTTGGATGTTCACCTTCCTAAATATAGACGGAGGGGGGAGGACCTAGGACTTACCACAGGGCAGGGAACCCTGACTGCCCATTGGACTGGAGAGGGAGGGGGAGAGGAGTGGGGGGAGAGGGAGAAGGGTGGGAGGAGGGGGAGGGAAATGGGAGGCTGGGAGGAGGTGGAAACTTGTTTTTTTTTTCCTTTCTCAATAAAAAAAATACATCAAAAAAAAGAATAACAATTGTGGTTAGTTTTGTGAGAACGTTGAAATGACAAGATTTTTGTTCAAATTTTTAAAAATGTATTTATTTATTTTGCATCCCAATTGCAATTTTTTTCTGCCCTCTTTTCCTTCCAGTCCCTACCCCATCTCCTCTCTGCTCCTCGCTCCACCCCAATCCACTCCTCTTCCATTTCTATTCAGAAAAGGGCAGGCTACCTATGGATATCAAAAAAATGGTATATTAAGTTGTGGTAAGGCTAGGCACCTCCACTTGTATAAAGGTTATACTAACCCAACATGAGGAATAGGGTCCCCAAAACCAGCCTAAGAGTCAAAGACAGTCCCTTGTCCCACTGTTAGGCGTCTCACAAGAAGACTGACTGATACAGTTCTCACATATATGCAGAGAACTTAAGTCAGTGCCATGCAGACTCCCTGGTTGCTGACTCAGTCTCTATGAGTTCCTACAAGCCCAGGTTAATTGATTCTGTGGGTTTTCTTGTCATGTTCTTGACCCAACTGGTCTGTACAATCCTTCCTTCCTCTCTTCAGCAGGATTCCTCGTGTTTGGCCTAAATCTTAGCTATGGATTTCTGCTTCTGTTTCCATAAGATAATGGACGAAGGCTCTCTGATGACAATTAATGTAGGCACAAATCTATGAGTATAAGCAGAATATTGTTAGACATTATTAGATTGACTTATTTTTTCTCCAGTCATATTCGGTTCTATTCTAGGTCTCTGGGCCATCCAGGCTCTGGGTTCTGGCGCTCCAGGTAGTGTAGGGGTGGGCTCACTCTTGAGGCATAGATCAGAGTCTGGAACAGTCACTGGATGCCACCCCACAATCTCTGTGCCATCCTTACCCCAGCACATCCTATAGACAGGACAGACTGCAGGTCGAAGCTTATGTGGCTGGATTGGTGACTTGCCTAGTCACCAAAGATGGCCAGTTCAGGCTATCTATGCTCTATGGCTTGGAGTCTTAGCTGGTGTCATCCTTGAAGATTCCTGGGAGTTTTCCTTCCACCAGGTTTCTAGCTCACCCAGAAATGCCCCCCTTTTCATTCATTTCTTTCAGTTCTGTTCCCCTCCATCCCTCCCCCACCTGATTCCACATGTTCTCATACCCACCTGCCCCCAATCAACATATGAAGGCTCTTCTTTTCCCCTTCCCAGGCAGATGTGAGCAGAAATGACCGTATTTTTAATTACATTTAGTTCATAGCTTCTTGCCAAATATGCAAGATTAACCCGATTGAGATTAAAAGGTTATCCTGATAGATGGGGCATTCACCAGAAAGCCAGAGGGCTGGAATTTAGTCTCTGTTTCTTTTGATGACTTCAAATGTCAGCAGGATCATTTCACCATGGAAACCCTGGCATTGTTAGTGGTGTGAAAGCCCAGGGGAAATCTCTGTGAACCTAGCTGCAGGAATGATACCAAACTTGACCTCATTCATTTCACAACAAGTGGTAGAAGATACGTTTTAAATAGAGTTTATTGAATGAAATGAATATCTCCTCATTGATGCAAAAACGTATTCCTCATATGCTGATATATGTATTCTTACCAGATAATAGTCTGATGGCAGAGGGCCATGGTCACAGGATGATTCAGTTTGACTTTTACCTTCCCAAACTACATCAGTGATAAATGTTTTGGCATTGGTGGCATGTGTACAGCTTCTCCATCACTAAAGAAGGATGCTAGGAATTGGAATTTTCAGGCCCCCTTTAAAGCTTCAGGACAAGCTCTTATTTTATGGGTGTGCTGGGCATAAGGAAAAGCTCTTCTAATTTAAGCAGGTACTCTGGCAATTATTGTTTTTAGTTTAGCAGAACACAGTTTCTCTCACTTTTGCAATAATCCCAAATAAACCCTCTGTTGACTAGTTAGTCAACCTATCCAGTACAAGTTCCACTGGACAGGTACTTGCTTATTTGAAGACAGAGGAGGGGCAGCAGTTATTGGTAAATGGGGAGGGAGGATGCAAATTTCAGATGAAAAGGTAATGATGTGTGCTGGTGACATGAGATGCACTAATCAAACAGAAGAGAACAAAACATTCCACATGGATGCTTTCTGGAACTCTCACAAGGGCATGGGAGTGGCACACTTGGAAAATGGCTTGATTTATGAGCTATGAAAGAACTGGCCGTCTTGTGAAAGTTCCTGTGATTCTTCTGCTTCATTCTTTCAGTTCTGACTTGAGTTTAACAGTTATGCTACTTTTCAAAAAAAAAAACCATAATTTGTAATGGAAGGCAGGATAATCAAACATCCATGAAATCCAGCAATTAAACTCACATTTCTTGAGGGCTTCCTATATTCCAGAACAGAGCCAGGTGTCCTCACCTCAATGGTGGAGAGCATGTGATCTGCAGCCAGACGATCTGGCATCAAGTCAAGGTCGTTCGTCAGTGTGACAGTGGCCAGGTAAGTCAGCTCACAGCTCAGTTTTCTCATCTATAGGACAGGTGCCTGTGGTTCTCTTAGTGGTCATGAAGACTGAGTAAGAGCAGGGAGAATGTTTATAATAATGCCTGGATCACATTAATTACTTTGAAATCTATTAAGACCAAACATAAATCATATTTCTGACTCACTTATACTTATGTTAAACAAATGAACAAACAAAAAAAAAGACACAGTTACCAAAACTGAGACCTTAGGGGAGGCATTACTTTAAAGATTGTAGTTTGTGTATTATGTTCCTCCTTTTTGAATTATTTCATTTAGAGAGGGGATCCCTAACTCTGCTTCACTACAGATATAGACATCACAATTCAACCTCAACTTCCCATAGGGAATTTCTCTTCTCACCTAAATTCACCTGTGCCCATTACTTGGCTCTTCAGATTTAATTAAGAAACATTCTGACTGTCTGGCTTGCCTCTTCCTCATCTATGTGATGTGCTGTGTTCACTGCCTTTCCTGGTGCCCCCATTCCTCGGTAGAAAGTAAAGGAAGAGTAATAGAACGAGAGGTGGGAAAGGAAGGACTGTGAAGATGCTGAACATGGATAGAGCAGCCTATCCTATGAGTAACCCAGAAGCCAATTTTGTGTGATGAGTATGCTCCTGGCTTAAACTGCATGGGCCAAAACCCAATTGCACAAATGCTGTGACCCTGGAAAAATGATTTGTTCTTCTACTCCTTACTTTTTTTTTCCTTTGGAAATTCAGATTAATAGAAGTCACCGTGCTATGGGGGTAGTTGGAAACATAGAGTGTGTTACTTGTTACTATATTACAAAAGGTGGGTGGAAATGAACCCGATGCATCAACCCCTGTCATTAGGCCAATTATTACTCCCTTCCAACATTCTTTCCCTAATTATGATAAGCTTTTTGATTCATTTTTGATTGAGTCTTCACTGAAAATAAACACCCTGGGTGTGATGATTCTTGCTTACATTTATGGTTCAGGGTGCTGAGGCAAGAAGATCAGTAGTTCAATGCCAGCCCAAGCTTTGTAGCGAGTTCCAACCTTAACAAAGGAACCAAGAAAAGTTTTAAGAGAAATTAGTACTCTGAGTACTACACACTGAAAGGAGATCTTGATCTTCTTACTAATCGCCACCCACCCACAATCAGTTCTTCTTTATATTTCTCATTTCCCTGACTAAATCCTAAATTACCACTAGACAGACTTTACAGTCCCATGTCTGGTGTAGTCCTACAACAGGAAATGCTGTTCACTTAAATATGCATGCTAGACATATGTTGCAAATTTAATTTTACAAATGAAATGTATTCTGTACATTTAAAATAGAAAACTACATTTTAGAAATATTTAAAACATATCAAACTTATTAGACATACTGACAGTACCAAATAACAAAACAAAATGTTTCCTTTAATTTAAAAAATTAAATAGGCATGGATCACTTAGATGATATTTTTATGTGAATTTAAAGGATACAGTACACAATACAACACATAATTGTTGTTCATTTACAAAAATATAGGAAAGAAATAATTTATATGATACTGGTCAACTCCAGAATTGTAAACTATGTCTAGAGATCAGTGAAGAATTTTCTCTTCCTTGTAAAAAAGAGGGGGAAATTCTGGCCTTGGGAGATGAACAAATTATGAGTGCTGCTTTCAAAGTTGGTCTGATTTTTTGCTGTGCCTAAGGCACATTCACTGCACTCCACGTCTCAGGCGAGGGATGGTACCTTAACTGTGCTAAATACTACCTAGAGACTAGCTACAGCATCTTCATATTGACAGATTTTTAGCAAATAGCCGAGGGGCCTAACAAAATGTATGTTCTTAATTGGAATCAATCAAATAGTCTCAGTTGAAGCAGCTGAGTAGAAGATTCCCAAACTAATGCTCCTTTCTATTGATTTGGGACTTCAGGGAAAGTCAAAAAGATAATGGAAATTGGATCAGCTTCTGAGTGCCATGATGACTAGAGAGCTGGAGAGATGTATCTATGGAAAGCACTTCAAAGGAATGACAAAGACATTGCACAGAGAATCAACACCTGGGGCTCAGTCTAGACAGCTGTACGAAAACTATAGTCAGGCACCTGAAACTCATTAAGGTTGAAAATTGTATTTAATAAGAGATAAGTGTGTGTGTAACACTGTGGCTGTTAAAAGGCAGGGAGGGAAGACGAATGAATTCG
Source organism: Microtus ochrogaster (assembly GCF_000317375.1). Taxonomy (NCBI): domain Eukaryota; kingdom Metazoa; phylum Chordata; class Mammalia; order Rodentia; family Cricetidae; genus Microtus; species Microtus ochrogaster. The sequence goes on along the minus strand of NC_022017.1, from coordinate 44,273,958 downwards.
ACAACCACCACAAAACCTATTGACTCATTGATTCATTCCATTATCTGTGCTTATATTCATGAAAACAATAGATGATTCAATTTATTGCTTTTTATCCAACTCACCACAATGCAGTAAGTTTCCCAAAAAGTAAAATTTAGAATAGGTTCTCCATCATCATCTTTTTACTTATTCCCTAAAAGAAAATAATGAAACATTAATGCACGAAGTCTCCATGTAAAGCATATATTCTTGCTCTTAATTTTGTGGAAAATAATAACTGTGGAATCTAGAAATCTTGACTGCATCTGAGTCATAATCATAAGTGATTATTTAAAATTTAGAATACAAGATTCCTATCTGCTGATTCAATTCTTTTAAGACCACAATTAATGATTAATTTTTTGTTCTTGTTACTTAACCCAAGGTGATCAGTAAGCTCAGTACATGTTTTAATTGCCGCGCTGCACATAGCCTTGTTTTTCACTTTATTTTTTTAAGCAGTTTTAGATTTACAGCAAAATTGAGTATACAATACTTATTTTCTACATCATTTCTATACACAGAGAGAATGAGAGAGAGGAGAGATTTCCCCTTACCCCTGTTACTAACACCCCTATCAGAATGGAATATACATGGTAATTAGCAAAACTGTACGGACACAACATTATCAGTCAAAGTCTACAGTATGGTATACTATAAAATGGCCTTTATCTACTATTTTAGTACAATATATAAAGAGCATATTTTCTTTTCATAAAAATCCTCTATTCTGTGTCTCTTCAACCCATCTACCCTCTGAAATCCTGGAAACCATCACCATAATTTATAGTCCCCATAATTTTGTTTTTGCTAGAATAACAAGACATGTAAACGGATTCTTCCAAGATTAACTTATTTCACTTAGAAAATGCACTTAAGCATTCTCTCCAGTGAACCATGATACACGCACACACACACACACACACACACACACACACACACGCGCGTGGGAGCTCGCGCGCGCTCACACACACATACATATGTATGGGACCATCCGCCAGAATGCAGTCAACTTACCAAGAACCACACCCATAAGGAAAACTAATTTCTTCCCTTGGAAGCCATCTCCTGTCCATAGCTCCTCAATTAGGTTTTGGGGACTCATGAGCCCTTCCCACCTTCAAGGCAACACTGGCTGGATTGATTGATCTTGTGCAGGTCTTGCCAGACAAAGCAGGCGCTGTGAAATCATGAGTACAGGGGTCCTACCATATTCAGAAGATACTGTTGTTTGGCTCTGGTCCTCTCTGACCTCTGGTTCTTACAGTCTCTTTATCCCCTCTTTTGTGACCCTCCCCTAGCCTTGGGGGAGGGGATAGGGTATATAGATGTCTCATGTGTGGCTGAGCATTCCACAATTGGACAGTTGTGAGTTTCTGAATTAAGCACCTTCTGCTGCACAAATTAATCCAGGAACCTAGAAAGAGGTTCATGGAGTGGGGGCAGGGAGAAATATCTCATTGTTGGGTTTTAAGAATTATTTGCATATTTCAGTACATTTTTCTTGTGAGATACATCTTTCCAGTTCCTTATTTTAAAACTCTCATTTTTAGAGACAATAGACTCATACATAGGTCTTGTAGTATTTGGACTATAATTTCGGAACAGAAAAACATTTTCTTTGTGGAGCTTAATATCGAGTAAAAATACCATAATCCCTAGCAAACCAGGAAAGTCTTGTGTAGTTCAACTCACACAGGCACCAAGTGTAGAAGAAAGGTCTGAGAAGGAGAGCAATGGGAACATATATATTTAGACTGAGTAGTCTGAAATGCTATGAAAACGTATTTCAAACTAATAAAAGTTCAGGATTAAAGCTGTGGAAAACGCTAAAAGTCAAGAAAGAACTTGGTCCCAATTTATTGGAAACCTGAGGAAAGATGCTCGAGTTTAGAATCTACTAATCTGGAGGCAGCCAACGTGAAACCCTGAGGCCAAGGAAAGAACTAGTGATGGTATTCTGATTTGGGTGTCAAATGATTAGAAACTTGGAATGGGGGATGCTCCCATGGACTTTGGGTAAAAGAACACTCTGGTACTGTATGGAAGGCTGGCAGTTTAAGAGAGCCAAGAGTGGAACTGGGAAGACTTAGTAAGAGATGATTGCTGGATTCTGGATAAGAGAAGCTCATGTGAACTGAGGCAAGTATGGTAGGAAAGGGCACCAGGCAGAATGACGAGCGTCATAGAGTTCGTATTGCAAGAGTTGGTGATGGACCTAATATGCTTGTGAAGAAGAGAAGGCTGGGGATGGCTTTCAAGACTGTGATTTGAGATGTTTATTCTAGGGCTGGAGAGATGGCTCAGAGGTTAAGAGCACTGACTGCTCTTCCAGAGGTCCTGAGTTCAATTCCCAGCAACCACATGGTGGCTCACAACCATCTATACTGAGATCTGGCACCCTCCTCTGGTTTGCGGGCATACATCGAGGCAGAATGTTGTGTACATAATAAATGAATAAATCTTTAAAAAAAGATGTTTATTCTACATGCTCTTTATTGAAATAGGGAAAGATGAGGAGTAAAAGGTTTCAAAGGAATACTGAAGTTACAAGTTCACAGGGGCTATTTGATACTTACTACCTTCATAAGAAGAAAGGAAACTGCATGGTCAGACGCATGACATGTAGAGTATGTAAAACAATCCAGATTAAAGGTTGATTTAAAGGACTCTTTTAAGACAGTCTTATAGCTGGGCATCATGGTACATGTCTGTAAGCCATAGCCATTTTGGAAGAAGAGGCAGGAGAGTCAGAAGTTCAAGACCATCCTCAGCTACATAAAGAGTTTGAGGCCAGCCTAAGGCAGATAAGACCCTGTTTCAAATAAGCAACAACATAAACTACAGTCTTGCAGGGATAGAATTGCCTTGACTGACAGTGTTCAAAGGACAAGAAAATAAGAGGAGACAACTCTTGAGTTTAATTAGGCAAGACTGTTGAAGGTTTTTAAACCACTCTTTTCCGATATGCGAGTTTTTATTGCCTTAATCATAAATTGTTTACTTAACTATGAAGATGTTTGAATATTTAAATCTGTTTTATAAGTTCCATGGGCATAAAAATAATGATTATTGATTATATATTAAAGACAGTTCTGACTATCTACTATGCTAAGTTTTTCACATATGTTAGTTTAAGCCCTTATTGCGTTTTTACTTTGAGATGGCAAATATTCACTATATATAATAGATTTTTAAAGATATTTTCATACAGGTATCTCATGAACATTGGTTATATTCACCCACCCACAAACCCTCCATCTCTCCCTCCCTTTGTCCCCTTTATTATTCAAGTTTCTCTTCTATTTTCGTTGTGTGAATCATATTATATCTTATCTATATTTTATTTTCATTATATATATAGATATATTATATTATCTGTACAAATCTAGGATACACAAATTAGTGAAAACATATGTATCTCTTTCTGAATCTGGTCATCAGATTATTTCACTTAGCATGATCTCTAGTTACATGCATTCTTGTGTATATGATTTAATTTCATTCTACTTTATGTCTGAATAAAATCCCATTATGTGCACAGATGTTGTTTTCTTTATTCATTTACATATTTTTGGATCCATAAGCCATCTCTAAAGTCACCTCTTATAAATGAATAGACAGGTGTGCAAATACCTCTGTGATCCACTGACTTGAGTCCTTTTGGTATGTAGCTGGCAGTTTATACCAAAATATGGGTTCTATAGTAGATTGATTTTGGTTTCTTGGGGGATCTGCACACTGATTTCCATAGGGATTGAACTAATTTACATTCCATCAGCTATGTTCAAAATTCTCTTTGCTGCTGCAGCATTTGCAATAATCCAGAATGGTGCTGTCCTTAATCACAGATAGAGAATCTGGACACACACGGGATTAGGAAATTTCACTCAAAGCAGCACAGCCACTAGGGAGCCACAGTTCACATATGAACTACAATTCTGGGATCCATTTCCTTGAGATAAGCTATTTATTTACTTCTAATACACAAGATGTTTTAAACCTATGTCGTCCAAGATAAATTAAAAGTACAGGATATGGATTTCAGAGCTTTGTGGCTCACTGATGACAAATGATCTGACAATTGCCATTGCCACAGATGAAAAGATTTTTTTTCATAATGGAATTATTCATTCACGCTCAACTGGGCCAAAACTGTGAGAGATCAGAGATCAAACGAGCATCCTTTGGTTGTACATGGAGAAAGGAAGTGACTAATAGAGCAAATAAATGAGATGGATATAGCCCACTTTATTCAGAATATGAGGCAATTTATATACTCTGAGAATTAAGAAGGATCATGTGAATATACAGGTCATAAGGATAAGCCGCACACAGCAAAAACATGGCTTTCAATAGATACATAAATGAATAACAACAACAAAAAATAATGAGTAATGTGAAGTAAACTCACTCCTCTCTGCTACACCTGGGAGGGGCACAAAAACGCAGTCCAAGACCGATTCCCTGTTTTGAAGAAACTGAGGTCACAAGACTCTTGTCTTGTTTTCTCGGAGTTTTCTCACAAGCACTCAGAATTCTCCTTGCATGACCCCCATTCTTGGACAACATTCCAACAAATGGTGATTAAATTAGTGAGATTTGGTGATTAAATTAGTGAGACTTTATTGCACCTTTGCTTGACTGAAAACTCAAGTGTGTATGCAACTCAGGGCTGCAGAGACAGTCTTTTGGACTTCAGAATCTAATAAGGCACACATCGTCTGTTTACAAAGCTTTAATGTAGTCATGTGACTTATAAGTAAAGTTTCTCTTGTCAAGAGAAAGGATAAGGAAAGAGAGAAGAAAGGCTACAAGTACTTGATGAAATTTTTCATAGAAATCCCTTCCCTATAATGACGAAACAAATTCACTTTTAACTAACTATAACACAATGTTTCCTAAGGAAGAATTAAAAGTAAACATTCCTCAGGATTGAACTCATCAGGATGGATCTTTGTGCTGCGGTTGTCCTAATAAGCAGCTGATGAATGGATAATAATTGTTTATTTGAACACTGAATAGAAAGAATATGCTTACTGTTATGAAATTTCAGTTGCAAACAGCATCATCTTTAAGCTCTTTAAAATATACATGTAAATATAATAAATATCTCTCTAGCCTTAATTTGTTAAAAATCAGTAGGTAAACTTTTGTGAGATACCTCGAAACCACTCAAGCAACAACAGATCAGGAGAAAGTCTTTAGGGATAAAACCTCTGCATTCTGAGTCACTTACGTATTGGCTATGGTGTAGACACAGCCTTCAGTGCCAGTCGTAGATGAATGATGAAATCAGTGGAATCAGTATGACTCTTTACAAAAGTTCGCATTCATCATGGCAGCCAAAGTCAAGAGACAAAGCTGGCTGGATCTTGGCACCTAGTGTATAATTCCTGTTCTCTCTTCGGCTCTGGGGATCCCTTCAGTGTGGGAGGGACAAGTTTCATGTGAAGTTGTGCTTTTCCTCCACACTCAGTTGAGATATATTCACATTTAATTTCTCTGCTAAGCTCATATTTTGGTCACCGTGACAAGCGTGCCACCTGTGTTCACCGCCAGCGTAGCAAAGGAGATTTTGTTTGGCTGGGTTCATAATAACATATTCAAAAGCCCGCATTACAAACACCATGTGATTCAACCATTCCACTTCTTCCCAATCCTATTTTCTGAGAAGTGTACTTTGGCGGAAACGTTATGAACAAGGAGATCTGTGTTTGTGGTGACCTGCTCTGAATGGACCCCATTCTTACAGAAAGTCTTTTATTATACCAAAGGAAAAGAAAAAAGCCCGAGATGTTAGGGAGAGTAATTCATAGGGAAAGATGTGCTGACAGGCTTGAATGAATAGCTTTCCTCCTCTAGAGCCTGACTCTACTTGGCCCCCAGGTTCAGGGAACTTACTTACTCACCAGAATCCCAGAACGGCAGTCACATCCAACCAAGTCCTGGAAATGATTAGGGAAAGACCTCCTTCCTGAAAAAGCAGCCTTTCAACTAGCTACATGTGGTATTTTTTTAACTAGTAGATAGAATGAGATGCAGTTTTCAAACTTCAGGTTTTAATAAGTCCCCGATTTCTCTATCTACAATGGCCTCCTGTGTTTGGGACATGATGAGCTCAACGGAGCCACCACATTAAAACACTTACAAGCATCCTACAAAGGGCACCCTGAAAGCACAGACCCAGAAAAAGCTGAAATAAGACCTTTCAAAATGTTGTTTATCTTGACAGCAAAGAAGAAGAATGGAGACACAAATAGAATTAGGATTATTTCCTTGCTGTATAAGATCATGCAAAGCTAAGCACTATATAGGACAAAGAGTGTTGAATGCAAGTTCTCAACAGTTGATAAATCCAAATGATACTTGACAAAGTATTGGGGTGACTTTAGCCTTAATTTTAGAAAGACAAACAGGTGTCTTGATGAATGGATTTAGCTGTTTTTCATTTTCATCTTATTTATTTCATTATTTATCTTTTTGTTTTTTTTGGATTATAACATAATTATACCATTTTCTTTTCTCATTCCTCCCCCTCAGCTTTCCCATGTAGCACCCCACTCTTACTCTTTGTCAAATTCTATTTCATTGATTCTTCTTACATACACATATTTCTAAAAGAATGTGATCAAAATATATGTATTTTTTTCTAAATAAAATTTTAATGGAAAAATTTCGGAAATGTGAAGCCTGTTTTGGGGGAGGGAAGCTAAGCCCTGAAAACACAAGTACAAGTAACGTTTGTTTTGATCTATGTAAAAATTAAGATATAAATCTGAATGTTTTGTGGTAGCAAAATTTCATCTCTCCTATTCTTCACAGGCCCCACTTGCTTTCGTCTTCTGTGTTGGGTCCAGCCCTACCGTGCTCGTATGCATTGTGAATCAGCACCATTCTGGACAGAGAGGGCATTCTTAACAAATATACATATTCAAACTCCCTCCTTACCTGTGGCTCACCTTTCATTGCAATGCAGAAAGAAATTGCAGATAAGACATATGAATGAAGAGCATGGCAGACATTAAATATGCTGAGGAAGAAAAGCAAAAGAGACAGATTGGAACTTAAGACAGAATTAAGGAAAAGATTGTTGACCTACTGAACATATTGGCCTGAAAGAAAAGAGACACACTATGGATATATATGGGGAGAATATGTTCCCCAAAAAAGGGGATATCAAGTATGAGGCCTAAAGAGGAAGGCATTTGGACTGTCCAGAAAAAGACAGAAGCAATAGAAAAAGTTGCTTGTTTTTACTCCAGTACTTCGGAGGGTGCCATATCATACATGACAATCTAAGTTCTTGCTTCCCATCCTGACATAGAGATAATATGTTAATATACTTTCCCCACTTGTTCTCATTTTCCCACCTTGTCCTCAGCTAAGCAATAGTAGACTGTTCGCATGGCTGGTGGTGGCCACTGCTGTACCGCTACTAACAACACGGACTCCCCTATTGCTAATTAAAGCCTGTTATTTTCTACAGTGAAAATTTGTTTTCACCAGCCAAAGCTCTTGCACTGTCAGGAGAAACTGTCACGCATTTGTAAGGACTAAGTGAACAGAGTGAGGTGGGGACCTGTGCCTATTTCCTCAGTTAGACCATGGGAAAAGATCCCACAAGATCTGTCTTCATGCGCTGATTGTAATTACTGTAATCATCACCAAGAATGTCTTATTTCAAAATATCACAGCATGTAAATTGAGTGGCAATTGGCTAACTAATTTAATGGGCAATGAATTCAGCAACAGCAAGTTCATAATGCTGTGTCACTAACCTGTTATTTTTTAGCTACCGGCAAAGGGGGTAGGATGGGACTGTTTATCACTCACTATAAAAATATGCCACTAGTTTGAACTGAAGTGATCATATTTTCATTTTATTGAAAAAAATTTTCCATACAATATATTCTGATTATGGTTTCCCCTCGCTTATCTCCTCCCAGATTCTCCCCAACTTCCCATCCCTCTAACTCCATGCCTTCTTTCTCTCTCTCTTTAGAAAATAAACAGGCAAAGAACAAAGAAAAAGCACAAGAATTTCAGATACACACACACACTGCAAAGTTGGAAACTACAATATACAAGCAAAAGATTGGCAGGTTAAAAAGAAATGCCCAAACAATGAAATATGAGACAGAAAATCTATAAAAATACAATTGAGTTCATTTTATGTTGGCTATCAATTATTGCTGGGTGTGGAGCTTACCCTTAAGTGTGGTTTCTATGCCCAGTGAGATTTTACTGGAGAAAACTACTTTTTCCCCCTTTGTCTATAGTAGTCAATTTGAGATAGCTCTTTGGTTAGGGTTGACATATTATGTCCCCCTGTCCCCCCAGTTAGTGTTGGCTTTGTGAAGACCCTATGCATGCTGCCACAGGCTTTATGAGCTGACATATGCAACTGTTCTATTGTGCAGAAGGTATGGAGGATTTGTGCTCACAGATAAGCACTATGGGAACCAAGAATGCATAGTGTTGTCTGTGCAAAGGGAGGGATGCAGAAGTTTTTATCTGCTGAGAAGCCTGGGAACAGATGTGGTTAATGGCCTGGTGTCCTGTGCCCTGTCTGTGTGGCTGAGTCCACACTGGATCCTCTGCCAGACATATTTCCTAAGCTTGTCAAGTGTAGAGCCTATCTTTATGGAATGTACCACATATAGTTAATCTATAAAACCTGTCTTTATGGACGATGTTGCATGTACTACACAAAAAGCTTCATTGTAGTCATGTGTTAAGCTTTCATCTGTGCACATGACTGACTTAATGATC
>NC_022017.1:44257674-44264908 GCF_000317375.1 Microtus ochrogaster | reverse complement strand
TGTAAAACTCTCAGCTCCTTCTCCAACACCGTGTTGGCCTGCATTCTGTCATGCTTTCTGCCATGACGACAATGGACTAAATCTCTGCAACTGTAAGCCAGTCCCAATTAAATGTTTTCCTTTATTAAAGTTGCAGTGGCCTTGGTGTCTCTTCACAACAATTAAAACACTAACTAAGACATATGCCTAAAATAGACCACTTGAGGTCAGATTCTTAGGTCTGAGCCAACACCAGCTACTCCAATATGTTGAAGGGAACTACCTTTTTGTCTCACACAGATCATTTCCCTGATGACCATGATGACTGCAGAGACCCCTGCATTGTTGTCTCTGGAAGTCACTGTTTCCTTAGTATTATCTGTTGTAGAATATGATTTTAAGATGTGTTACATTTGTTTATGCTGTGGAACGTTTGTTTAATGATGCAGAGATGTGTTGCATTCTTTTGTGGTGCATTTGTTTAACCATGTAAAGCTGTGTTACTTTGCTTGTCTAAAACACTTGATTGGCCTAATGAAGAGCTGAATGACCAATATAAAAGCAGAAGAAGGGATAGATGGAGCTGGCAGTCAGAGAGAATAAATAGAAGGAGAAATCTGGGAAGAAGAGATCAAGGAAAGAGAAAAGAGTGGTCAGGCAGCCAGCCACACAGCCAGACACAGAATAAGAAGGAAAGAAAAGATATACAGAAATAAAGATAAAAGCCCCGAGACAAAAAGTTGATGAAATAATTTAAGAAAAGCTAACTAGAAAAGGTAGATGAAATAATTTAAGAAAAGCTGACTAGAAACAAGCCAAGCTAAGACCAGTCATTCATAAAAAAGAATAAGATTCCATGTGATTTATTTGGGAGCTGGGTATCAGGCCCTCAAAAGAGTAAAAGATAAAAAAAAAATCAAATATCATAAAATGGTATTATTTCACGGACCTTGAACTGAAACTATATTGATACTCACTGTCCGAGAATGGCTATGCATATGTGGGGTTGATCCTTCAACTGGGGACCTTTAGGACCTGTGCCAGAGTTTGTAGGTGCAGAAGTTATACCCATGGATAATGGCTGTGTTGGTGGTAGCTTTTAAAATGAAGTAGAATAGTGGCAAAGTCCCTCATGGTCCCAAGACAATCTTTCTATTGATCTACCATTTAGATTGTCCTATTCCTGGCTTCTATAGCCATGATCATTGTTCTTCTCTGTTCATTATGGACTTGAACTCGCAAAGACAGTGGCAGCATGTTCAGGAGGATCTGCTTGGGTCCAGAGCAGATGGTGTCCTAACACTGAGACAGGGACATCTCCAATCCCTTATCAAGAATCTACCTCCAATTGACAGCACTTGGAAACGAAAGCCTGTTTTTCTCCAGTGGAATCCCACTGTGTGTATAAATCACAGGTAAAGACAGGTCTCATACCCAGCAGTAAACAGTCAACTCAAAATAAACTCAACAGTGTTTCTGGAAATGTTTTGTCTAATAGTGCTTTGTCTAGACATTTTTACCTCACTGGTCTTTTGTTTGTATATTACAGTATCTAATTTGTGGTTTGGAGGTTTTCTGTGTGTATCTCTGCATGTCTATGTGCTTCTCATGTTTTCATTGTTGTATTCTCTGCTTGTTTGTTTTGTTCTATTCTGGTTTGTTTGTTTGTTTGCCTCTTTGTTTTCTATGCAAAGAGAGAAAATAGGCATGGGAGTTAGATGGGAGGGGCTCTGGGAGAAGATGGGGAAAGAGGAGCCATGACTAGAATACACTGTATGAGAAAGACATTTTCAATAAAAAAAGAGTAGAGGGTTCTTAGCATCATTATTTGAGTGATAAAAAAGTGAAGACAAATCCTAAAGGTCCAGGATTAACTGAGAAGAGAACCTAACTAAAGCCAGATCAGAGGCAGAGAGTCATGGTCCCTTGTCTGTCCTCACATCATCCCGTACAAGCAACTATCAGTAACAAGAGGAGAGTCTCCCTCTTTATAGTTCCCAGTCTTGATTTTATAATTTTTCATTTATGTAATTGAGATAAAGTGTTTATTATATTAGTAGTTTAGATGCATATGGGATAAAATGTTTAGACATTACAGTAGCTGTTATTGATATAGTAAACCTAGCTTCATTGCCACATAGAATTTATTTAAAGACACAAATTGCTAAAATTCAAATAAGTTAAAAGGATAAATGATGTAATTTATGAATAACTAGCAATTACAATTAGCTGTGCCAGTGAACTCTTATAATACCAAATGCCAGCAAGTTTATTATTCCTGCCCTCAATTTAAAATGAATTGCAAGCCCAAAAGCATCTTGATAGAAGAAGAAAAAGAAGAAGAAGAAGAAGAAGAAGAAGAAGAAGAAGAAGAAGAAGAAGAAGAAGAAGAAGAAGAAGAAGGTGAAGGTGAAGGTGAAGGTGAAGGTGAAGGTGAAGGTGGTGGTTCTAGATGTAATGCTGAAAATACTAGAGGTAGAAAAATGCAGAAGAAAGAAGTTTAGATAGTGGTATTACTGCATCCCAATCAACAGTTATGGCAGCTTGAATGAAGAGGACAGCCACGTCATAAGGAAGATGGATCATATTGTGCAGATGTTATAAGCCAGGGTGTGCAACAATATGTGAGGGCCATGAAGGGTATGAGAGAGGTTTCCAAAAGTTTTAGAATGAGCTGGACATGTAGAGCTGTATTTGACCAAAGAGAAAACAGAGAAATTTGAGGTCTTTCTGATAGGTAAATATAGTGTATTTGTTAGCTTCTCAGATGAAGAACTTGAGCAGACAGCTGGATGGGGAAGTTTGAAATTCAGAGAAATGGTTTAGCTGGAGACCAACTTCAGAAGTTTCGCCAAAATGTAAAAAAGAACATAGAGTTCTGAATCTGAATAAGATCATCTACAAAATGGGTGTTGATAAATAAAAATTGTGATGTTAGAACTCTCCTAGGGAGATAATGAAAGAACCACAGAGAACACTGAGCTCCATGGAATAAACCAAAACGAGTTGAAAATTTAGTTCACACAAAAACCCACCAAAGCTTGGAAGCAACCATGATGCTCTTCAGTGGGTGGGTGAATAGATATGTAACTGCAGTTCACCTAGACAATAAAATATTATTCAGACCTGAAGAGAACTAAGCTACCCTTTAAAAAAAGGAATGCATTGCAGAGTCAAAGAAATAGATCTCCAAAGTATATTTATTGTAAAGTTTATTCTTGATATCTTGGAATAGACAGCATTATGACAATAGTTAAAATACCAACAGTTGCTAAGAATTTACAATGTCCTATCCTTCAATACAGTTCCCCAGTTTTATCCCTATCCCTGTAGCAGACAACCTGCTGGGGCCTCTCCTACCTGTCTGTTCCATTCCCAGAGGACTACAAAGATCTTCTCCTATACTGTTTCTTCCTCAACTCATCCCTTTGTCTCAGCCACCGATACCCAAAGGCGTGCTATACCTGGAAAACCTCTGGCCATTCCAGCCTGAAAATCAGAGAGGTGATCTTCACTCTCCTTTGTCTTCTCCAGTTCAAATTCCAGTTCCCCAGTTTTATCCCCAGCCTAGCAGCAGATAACCTGCAGTGGCCTGCCTTCCCTTTCTTCCTCCTTTGCTTAGAGGTCTACAGTTTCTCATGTCGGACTCAGATTCCCCAGTCAATCCTCTCAGTCTTCCCCCACCCCAACTCTTTCATGGAAGCCCATGCTAGCTAAAAACACATGACACCTGGTATGTTCAATGGCCACACCTGGCGGGACTTCTTACCAGGCAACCCAAGGCTACCACGTGGACCTAAGATCCAGAGAGGGCAAGAGAAACCAAAGAATACAACACTCACTCAACAACAACAAGACCAGATATCAACACCTGGAATTAAAATCATCACAAACCCAGAGGCAGAGACACCAATACACATAAAAACACAGTCAGTAATAGTAAAGATAAATTGCATCTACTAAATCCCACCATACTACAAGTCCTATAAAGGGCAGCATAGGCTGATAGGGAATTAAAGGTATGTGCCACCATGGCCTGCTTCATAAAACTTTCTTCAAAACTGACCACGCACTCAGATGCATAGCAAGTCTCAGCAGATACTAGAAAGTTGAAATTACACCCATCATCCTAATTGACCATCGTGCATTAAAGCTGGATATTAACAACAACAGAAACAACAGAAAGCTTACAAACACAGGGATTGAAAACTGGGTCAAGACAGAAGAAGTTCAGAAAGAAATCAAAGACTTTCTAGACTTGAACAAAATGAATACACAACATACTGAAGCTTATGGGACACAATGGAGGGAGGCTGTTCTAAGAGGAAAGTTCATAGCACTAAGTACCTACAAAACTGGGCGATCTCATATTGGCAACTTAAGAACACACCTGAAAACTTTGGAACCAAAAGGAAAAAAATCACACCTAAATGAGACAATGGGAAGAAACAGTAAGTTCAAACTCAGGACTAAAACAAATAAATACAAAGACTCAATAAAACAAAAGGTTGATTCTTTGAGAAAAATCAACAAGACTGACAAATTCTTATTAATTAAAAAAAATGGAGAAATAAGAACCAAAAAAGCAAAAGTAGAATGAAAGAAAAAAGAAAATGTTAGTTTTCTTGATATATGCCACCTATAAAGTTAAATCAAGATCAGATAAGCAACTCAAACAGGCATATATCCTCCAATGAAATTAAAGCAGAATTCTACCAGATTTTCAAAGAAGAATTAATGCCAATATTCTTCAAATTAGCTCACAAAATAGAAACAGAAGGAGCATTGCCCAATTCCTCTTACAAGTCCAGAATTACTCTGATGCATAAGCAACACAAAGACTGAACATAGAAAGAGAGTTATAGATTAATTTCCATTATGAGCACAGATTTAAAAATTCTCTCAACAAACTATGTGCAAACTAAGCCCAAGAACACATCAAAAATATCATCCACCTTGATCAAGTAGGCCTCATCTCTGAGATTCAGGGATGATACAACATGTATAAATTGATTGATGTAATCCACCATATAAACAGACCAAAAGACTAAAACCACATAATCATCTCTTTAGATGCAAAGGGCCTCTGAAAAACTCCAGCACCACTCCATAATAAATGCCCCGAGGAGACTAGGGATACAAGGAACATATCTCAATATAATAGACATAATTTACAGCAAGCTCATGGCCAACTTGAAGAGAAACTAAATGGAGAGAAACTGAAAGCTTTCTACTAAAATCAGGAATAAGGCAAGGTTATGCATTCTCTCCATACCAACTCAATATAGTACCTGAAGTATTAGCCAGAGTAATTAGGCAACTGAGGGATATCAAGGGAATACAAATAAGAAGGGTAGAAGACAAAATAACTTTATTTGCAGATGATATGGTAGTTCACGTAAGTGACCTAAGAATTTTACCAAGAAACTCCTACAACTGATAAACACTTTCATCAAAGTAGAAGGACACCAAAACTAATACCATTCCTATAGACAAATGACTTGTGAACAAAATCAGGGAAACAACACCTTTCATAGTAGCCTAAAATAAACAAATGGATGGTTGGATGGATGGATAAAACATCTTAGAGTAACTAACAAAGCAAATGAAAGACTTGTATAACAAAAATTTTAAGACGTTGAAGAAATAACCTGAAGATATCAGAAGGAAAGATATCCCATATTTATGAATCAGTAGGATTGACATAATAATGGCCATCCTAAAAAAAAGCAATTTATAGATTCAGTGTATGTCCCAGCAAAATTCCAACACAACTATTCACAGATCTTGAAAGGACAATTTTCCTCTTCATGTGGAAACACAGAAAAGCCAGAATAGAAAAAAATATTCATGAATAATAAAAGAACTACTACATGTGTCGCCATACCTGATCTCAAATTCTATTAAAAAGCAATAGTAATAAAGACAGCATGGTATTAGCACAAAAACAGACATTGATTGATAGAATCAAATGGAAGACCCAGACATAAGTCCATTCCTCTATGGTCACCTGAATATCTGTTTGTTTGTTTGTTGTTTGTTTTATAAAGAAATCACAAGTGCACACTAGAAAAAAGACAGAATATTCAACAAATGGTCCTGGTCAAGCTGAATATCTGCATGTAGAAGAATGCAAATAGATCCATACATTTTCATGCAGCAAAAAACTCTTCTCCAAATGAATCAAAGACATCAGTCGAAAACCTGATACCGAAGATCTGATAGAAAAGAAAGTAGGGAATAAGCTTTAATTCATTGCCACAGGAAAAGAATTTCCGAACAGGATGCTAATAGCATAAGCACTTAGAACAAAATTAATAAATGAGACCTCCTGAAACTTAAAAGCTTCTTATGGCAAAGCAACAGCCAACAGGATGGAGAAATATTTTTTAGCAATACACATCCAATAGAGGGCTAATATCCGAAATATATAAATAACCCAAGAAACCAAATGGCTCAATTAAAAATGGGGTACAGATCTAAGTAGAATTCTCGAAAGAGGAAATACAAAAGGCTGAGAAGTATTTGAAAAAATGTTCAACATCTTTAGCCATCAGGGAAATACAAACCAAAAATACTTTGCTATTTCATCTTACAACGGTCAGAAGAGCCAAGGGCAATAAAACTAATGACAGCTCATGTTGGCCAAGATGTGGAGTAAGGGGAACACTTATCCATTGCTACTGGGAGTGCAAATTTTGACAGTCACTATAGAAATCAATGTAACATTTTCTCAGGAAGATGAGAACCTATCTACCTCAAGATCCAGGTGTACCACTCTTAGGCATATACCCAGAGGAAACTTCATCCTACCACAGAGACACTTGCTCAGTCATGTTTATGGCTGCTCTACTCATGATATCCAGAAATTGGTAACAACCTAGATGTCCCTCAAGATATGAAAGGATAAAGAAAATGTGGTACATTTATACAATGAATTTATACAATGAAATTTATACAATGAAATACTACTGGGCTCTTTTTAAAAAATGAAACCATAATATCCTCATGTAAATGGGTGGAGCTAGATAAAAATAATCCTGAATGAGGTATCACACAAATTCAGAAACACAAATCTGGTATATACTCTCTTGTATGTGGATATTAGCTGTTAAGTCTATGATAACCAAGCTACAACCACAAAGATTAGGTATAGAGTGAGGAAGTAGAAGGGAATGGATTGATGTCCCTAGGAAGGGCAAAATGAATAGATAGGTGTGGATGGATGGGGAGGAAATGGAACAGAAAGACAAAA
>NC_022017.1:44252981-44257561 GCF_000317375.1 Microtus ochrogaster | reverse complement strand
GGCCCATATGGAAACCTAATACAGTAGAAACTTCCTAACAAGAATATATATGAAGGAAATCTAAATGATTCCCAAATAACAAAGGAGATAGGGCCTTAACTGGACATCTCTTGTCAACAAATGAACCCTCCAGTTCTGGGATTGAATTACATCTAATCAAGTTGTTGGTCAAAGGGATTGCATAGGAACCCAGAAATCCCCATGCTATTGCCAGGGCTATTGGTTACTCTCCACAACCTGATAGGAAGGTCCTACTGCTGAAGACAGCCGCTACAAAACTCACTGAAAACACAGAAGTCAAGCTGGTGCCTACCTAGAGCCTTAACCCCTCCTGACTATGATTCATGGTACGAGAAGATAGTCTGCACACCACCCAAACCTGACCCCTTGTATTAAGTGGAACTTAACACAGAGACTACCCTGAATACAGATGACAGATGGTCCTTAGATCACTCCAAATGACCAGAAGACACCCGATATGCAATTGCAGAGAGCAGCTTTATTCTCGAGAAAAGACCAGCATGCTAAGGCCTGACCAAAAGGACTTTGACCCTGGAGGAGGGTTAAGTAAGTCAGACCCTGTTAAGCCTGCTTAGGGGAATTCCAGCTGTGGTTAATAGTACCCTGAAGTGATTGGGTATAGACCTTCACTGATATAGTACAAAATTTATGATTGGGTTATGACATATGATCAGCAACTATGGTTGGGGTATCAGGGGTCTATTTGCTGTGTCAGGGGTCTGTCTGATTGAAAATATCAAGAACAGCTCTTGCTTGTGACCAGGTAGGAACCCGATTGACTACCAGACTGAACATACTTCTTGAAGGCCTGGTTGAAGCCAGACATAAGTCACCATAGATTGTGAAGTAATATGAGCCTTAGCAAATTGGTCCCTGGCAGAGAGGACAAGTGGTCCTGGTCCCTTCACTGGTGACTCTGTTTATAGAAGATAAAAATCCTTGTAGCTATTTGTGAGCCATCTCAGAACAGGTAAAGGTAAGAGCTCCTGGATATAAGAGACAAAAGGACCTCCAGTCATGACTGAAATGTGCTATTTCCTGAGCAGAAGCAGCAAGAGGTGACAGAGCCTTTGGGATTGCTATGCATCAGTTTCCCCTAAATAAAGACACCCTATCCTGGCAGTGGAGCAGGGAGGGCTGCTCTTTAGAACTTAGCACAAAAAACAAACCTGGCAAGGTTCAGGAAGTAAACGACTCACAGGTCACCAGAAGTTTCTGAAGCTTACAGATCCACAACTCTGCCCCATTCCTAAGATTACATGAGCAGTCAGAAATGTCAGGAAAAGGAGACTCCCCAGTCCCATAGATCTAGCTCCCTAAAAATCACCCAGGGAGCTCCAAGATTACAGCTGTAGTGGGTCCTCATTCATGCTTCGGGGAGCTTTTCAGGGATGCAGCTGCTTTGGAGTCGATTTTCCTGCAAGGGATCCTCAGGCACACAGCTGTAAGTAATCCCAGTAAACTCAGTGGTTGACCAAGTTGGAGACTGCTGGAATCCACATTTTAGGCTGTGACTGGTGCCTTATCTGGTGTAAATAAATATATATTCATATCTACCAGGGAAAGTCACACAACAAGGGTGTTCCGGCTTTGCCTCCAAATCTTGCCCAAGCAAAGTTTTTAATGATTTAACTACGTGAGAATTCAATAAATACTTACTCTGTGTTTACAATGTGCCTGGATCCTCCAAGTACTTTCATATGTCTTAGTTTACAATCTAATATTTTTTGTTCTCATTATACAAATAAAGACACAGAAAATAAGTTACAAATTTAGAAAGATCATTAACCCGTCTCTTTGCAACATTTTACACTCCTAAACTATTACATATTTCTACATTTGTATGTACAATTATGCATGTTAATATATGTATTTACTGCATATACATAGATAATGATAGTTTATCTTTATTATAAGTTTTATAATCACCACAAGAACACAAATCCAGTTGTGTCTTTGGGGGTGATTAGACAAAGGGTTAACTGGGAACGTGTAATATCTACCTTGAAGGGTGACACAATTCCATCAGCTGGGGTCATCCTTCTAAGGAATTAGCATAACTCCAACCCAGTTAAGACAAAAGATAAAAAAAATTAAACCTCAGTAGTTAAGATACAGAATATAAAGTTTAAATGAGCTTAGTGATTTATTTATATGGTAGAAAAATACTAATATTCAGTATTTATGTAAGATATTTGCCTAATCAGTTTAGTTGACTGACAGATGGCTTGTCCTAAAATGTAAATTAAAGCCACTAATCCCCAAGGCTGACTAAAGGTTCTTGAGAGTCCTGCAGGGGGAAACCCATTCTCTGTCAGACACACCTCCACTTTGAGTTTCATCTGCCTAGAAGGTGTCGGGTTCTAATTTTCCTTAAAGAGCACACAGTGAGTCAACCGTGGAACCATCATCAGATTCAGTTTTGTCTTAAACATGGTCCATAAGGTGTACCACAACGTTATGAGTGACTTTCTTACCTACTTGTCCATCTGGTTAAAACTGTTTTAAGTAATTCCAAGAACAACCTGTGTAGATGAGCGACATTCGCCACGAGGGCAGAAAGGTCACAAGGCGTCACAGACTTTGATATAAAATACCAAGAAGCACAGCCAAACTTCCCCAGGGGAAACACCAAAGGTGGTGAGAGAGTGAGAACAGCAAATACTCCTGCCCTCCGCGTCTCTTGTGAGGACACGGAACTGCCAATGACGTGCTCGAACAAACACAGAACATCATTAAAACAACTGCCAAATATAACAGTACACTGTGCTCTCACTTATCCCATCCAGAAAATTCGGTTCTGTCAGTCTTACCCGACCTCCCATAGAGCTGGAGGCCCCTTCCCCCTCCTTCTCGCACTGCACTGAGCATTCCTTATTGTTGAACGTGGGTCTCTCTGCTTTGATACTAGCGCTATCACAGCCATACAAATCATTTAGGGCATCTTTAGAAACTGTTAGAGCAGTGATTTTCAACCTGTGGGTCACAACTGCTTTGGGAGTCAAATGACCCTTTCATAGGGATTGCCTAAGACCATAAGAAAATAGATCTTTACACTGCAATTCATAGCAGTAACAAACTTACGATTTTGATCTTAGACATTTTGATGAATGTAAGATGGAATCTCAGAGTTGTTTTGATTTGCATTTTCCTGATGGCTAAGGATGATGAACATTTCTTTCTTTTTTCTTTTAAATAGTTATTTATAATAATTCCAAAGATAAAGTTATTGACAATAACTTTTTACTTATTCTGTGTGTCTTTTCCATCATGTATCTTGATCCCATTCATTTCCCTGTCCCTTTGCATCTACCCTCCGCTCCTGTACCACTACCACCCCAAAATATAAAACAAAATCAAAGAGAGAAAAGGAAAAACAAATGGAAAAAAAATTAAATTTTATCATGGAACCTGCAGTATGACACTGAGTCGTGCAGCAAACCCCTTGGTCCATATATCTTAACTTGCAAGTGTTCATCATAAAGAGTCATTGGTATGGTCCAAAGCGTCTGGTGGCTACTACATTATTGATGCTGGACCCTCACTAGGACTCTTCTTGGGTATCCTGTTGTTGTTCTGTGTTGTGGAAATCCTATAAGCTTTGATCTGGGGTTCAGATTCCTTCATGTGCTCCAATAGATCACATATGGGATAGATGTTGGGGTAGGCCTGGTTCTGGGCTTGGGTAGCTGTACAAGTGGTCTGCCTGCCAGTTCTCCCCTGTTCTTATTACCAGGGTGAGATCTCCAGCATTGTCCCATCTAAGTCACCTTCTAGCAAGTCACTGAGCAAGGCATAGTACCAGTTCTGCTTTTATACCCTCAGCATCAGCTCCTGTATCCACACCTGCATCCTTAGGGCCATCTCTATTATGTTGCCCTTCTGAGGGACAGAGACCACTCTCTGGAGTGCCGCAGCTGGTGAGGGGTAGGGATAGCCCTCCCACAAATATAACCCCAGGGTCAGTTACTCCACCTGTCTCAGGCATGACACCTGAGGAATGGAGACAGCCCTCCTTTGTTCATAACATTGTGGCTGGATCACCATCACCTCCAACCACCAGGCAGCTCTAGGCAAGGAGCAGGGCCCATTTCCATAATACTGCCACCACACAACAGACAGATGATGGGGATAGCCCTATCTAGCTCACAACTTCGGTGTTGGCTCACCTGTGCCAAGAGAGTTGGCTTCATCATGCTGCCCAGTCAAGGTACAGAGTCTGCTCTCCTGGGTGTTGTAGCTGGTGGGGTCAGGGATAGCTCTCTCATTCCTATGACCACAGGACCTGCTCAGCTCTTCCATCTTGCTAGGCAGGAGGGGGGATGGCAACTCTCACCTTCCTATGCTGCCCCAAGACAGATGAGGAATGGGGACAGCTTTCTCATGCTCACAACTTCAGGGCTGGCTCACCCACATCTCAACTAACAGGGTTGGCTCTATTGTGCAGCCCTGAGAAAGGGAGAATAGGATGAACAGACTCAACACCAAATATAACCTTGGGGGTCACGGGAGAGGGTAGAAGGGCAGGGGTGAGGAAGGGAGGGGATCAGAAAAAAAAT
>NC_022017.1:44235430-44252293 GCF_000317375.1 Microtus ochrogaster | reverse complement strand
TTTTGGTTTTTCGAGACAGGGTTTCTCTGTGGCTTTGGAGCCTGTCCTGGAACTAGCTCTGTAGACCAGGCTGGTCTCTAACTCACAGAGATCCGCCTGCCTCTGCCTCCCGAGTGCTGGGATTAAAGGCGTGCGCCACCAACACCCGGCTGAGCTTCCACCTTGAAAGCTCTATGTGAACATCATTTATCTACCAGCCTTTTTCACTATATGGAAAAGAGATTACATGCTTCAAAACCGTCATCAGACAAACTGAAGTTCCCTGAGCCCTAATTTTCCCTAAGAAAAATTGTGTATAATTCAACCAAATCAAGAAACACACACACACACACAGTTCCTTGAAAAATAAAGCCTAGTAAAAAAAAAATCAACTACTAAACCTGTATAGTACTTTGTAGATAAAGATAACCATGGAACGTGGTTTCAGAAATTGAAAATAAATAAGTCACATAAGAGTCACTGAAATCACTGTATTGTTTCTTTGCAGGATGACCCACAACGTCTTTATGAGTAAGGTCTATTTGTTTTTCAAACGTGCTTAATAAACTTAGCAACCAAGTTTTCCTGCATTGCCTCCAGATTACGTATCTAAGGCAAGGACTGGAAAACTTTAAGCACAGAAAATAAGACAAAGAAGGGAATCATCCCATATAACAAGAGTTATTGTGTAGAAAGACTAATGAGTCAGGGGAAATGTTAATCCCAAGGATGGGATCATGAGGCAGCTAATACGGCTGTTATCGTCCCTAGAGAGGTATTAGCCCTGCAGAAACTGCTGGGGGTAAGAGTCATGCATCATGCTTACTGTGGAGTGGGAAACTGTGAGGTTACCTTGCCGTGTGGGTCATGATGGAACCCTCAAGGATGGCAGAGGTCAACAATGTGAAAGAGAGTAGACCGGTACACAGAGAGTATTGTTCCAAAACCGAGAGGCATATCCCAACCCTGACACCTACTTGCTGTATAAGGCTGAGTGTATTCTCCAGTGCTCTAGTTTTCCCATGTGTTAAATAGCCTGGAAGCCAATTGCCTGTTTGAACCTTTATGACTCTCGGGAAACTTCTCAACTTACTTAGCTCTCTCTAAATCTTGAGACAACTACCTACCTTAAATGAATCAAGTGATTGGTTGGTGTGCTACCACCACAAGGAACATTATTTATTTAGAAAATATTGTTGATCAAAGGTATTATTAAGTATTCAGTTTGCTTTAACAGAAGACAAAATGTAACAGATATGAATTTTATGAAATATTATAAATTTAAGAAAATGATCTGGAAGAATTTGTTGTTTACCCTAATAGGATGAATAACAGGAAATACAAAGATGTTCAGATAAATAAAAAAGAAAAAAATTTTTGAGTTTTATTCAGCAAGTAACCTATGACATCAACTATCCATGTAGCCTAATCACATTCTCTTACTATCTCTGATGTCATTTCTTCATGCTTAACCTAGTGAAGGGATACAGCAGAAAAGAAGGGTTCAGCATGGTATCAGGTGTGTACCCTATACGGTAATATTCTTGTGATTCAGTCTGGCTCAGGGGTTAAAAGTGCTCACTGCTCCATCAGAAAATGAAGTTCAGATCCCAGTACCCATATCCAGCCTCTCACAAACACCGATAACTCCAACTCCTGGGGATGAAATTCTTCCTTTCTGATATCTGTGGCTTCTGCACAAACACACATGCATACATGCATACAGCTCATACATAAACAAAATGAAATCCTTCTAAAGAAGAAAAGGTCAGCACGCAGATCTACTATTAAATTCGTATCTCTCTCTAAATAATTGTCAAACATCAAAGGACAGGTAGGAAAAGCTGGGAGCTTCTGTGCTGTTCCTGTGCTCAGTGTTTGCCTTGCTCTTGATTTAATACTATGCCCCTGTAAATGGCAAGATTCGTTCTCTAGTGATGACTAGAAATCCCTAGGGACACCCTTCATTTGATGGGTGTGTGTGTGTGAATGTGTGTGTGTGTGCGTGTATGTGTGTGTGTGCGTGTGTTATGCAATTGTGGGAATGGGTCTCAGCTTGATCTCAGCTACAAATATACTAAATGTATTCAATATGTAAAAAGAAGGAAAAAGTAGATGGAGAATAATTAACCCTACTGTGGGATTGACTGGGGTTCTCATTGGGCTAATGAAATAGATCAACCTTGAATATTAAGATTTTAGTTGGAGTTTTGTTTGGGACAGGACATAGATCTTATATTATGAAAAGATGAAAGATCAAATGAACATGAAGAATATTAATACAAGAAATTCTTAGACTGTGAGCAACCATTGTTTCTGCACCCATGAAAAGGCTTTGCAGGTATTGGAAGCCTTTACTTATATCAACATATATAAATTCCTGGGTGCTCATCCAGTTTTCTTTCCATAATGGATGTGCCACCTTGAGCCATTCTAATCCTCTAATCCTTGGGCTGAAAGTTAAGAGAACATCCCCCTAAGTCTATGATAGTGGGGTTTTTTTTATTTTAATCAAATATGAACATTAGAGTGCCTTGAAAATCAGCATGGAGACTATTATCCTTGTCCAGCAGTGATCACAGAAAAGAAGGAACTTCATTTTATAGGAAGCTATTGGTAATTGATGGCTGCTGAGGAAAGAATGTGGCCCCCAGAAGGCTACCCATAATCCAGTCGGTGGGCCTACAGCCACTCCTGTCCAGGCACTAAGGGTATCCAGGATGTTTTAACAAAAAGAGCACATCGAATTTAGAGGTAAAGTGGTCTAAGGGGAGATATGAGATAAGATGTTATAGAGAGGTAGATTTGAACTAGAAACATTATATATTTATATATGAAATTCTCAATCAAAAAAAAACAAAAAAATGACAATCTCTGAATCTATCGTATTACATTCTACATATAAAATTTGCTAAAAGAAATGGGAAGTGATGAACATACAGATCTGTGTAACTGTAGCAAAGATGTTATTGTGCACATTTGCATCAAGGCGTGTTGCGACACCTCAAATATGCATAATAAAGTAAAGCAAAAGTAGGAGAGTGAAATGTGCTAAACACACTGGCTTTTTGCTGTCTCTTTACTCTATAAATCCACATTGCATTTATATTTGCACACATTCAAACTCCATCTTCTTTAGCAGACTTTAAAAATGGCATCAGTCTGCTCTACATCAGATTAGAAGTGTGACTATCATCCTCCTTAGACTTTCTCCATAGAATTAGAGGTGATAAAGGATTTTGTGGCTTAACCTCTTAGCAAGAGTCTCATGAAACTTTCTTCATGTTTTCCTGTTAGGCCACCAGGAACTGCCAAATTCCCAATCTATTGTAATAGCCCATAGTCTTTTAATCTCATTTTCTCATTTAATAGCCATGTCCTACTATTAAGATGACCTGCCTTTAGTTACTCCCTAATTAATAAATATCTCCACCAAAGCACATGATATACAATTTAATTTTGAACTATTACACTCCCTACATGGTTTCTGAGAATAATGATGACATGGCAGATTACTATTTTGGTAGGTCTCCATTAGCTGTTTTCTCAGCTGGATTAAAATTCAGTGAATCAGTTTCACATATTTATCACAGAGATTATGATTTATGGGCCTGAGATAAACATGGCATTTTATTTCACTGGGGCAAACTTTATTTTTTTAGGATCATTTGTGACACACACACAAAATGATATGTATTCTATAACATGAAAGGCTTTTTAAAATGGCTCTATCAATGCAGGAGTGAAATATTCAAATATATTATAATGTTACCAGAAATGTTTTCTTTTCAGGCATGAAAATGAAACAAATAGAAACACAGCTTTGCAGCCATACCAATGTGACATATCTGGTGGAGGTGGTATTAAAAATCTGTTCAAACAATTGGTTCTGTACATTGTCATCAAATAAGAGCAAATGCTAATCATTCCATTGTACACAGCCTATCTTCCTGTAAGGACGTGTTTTATGTTCGCCTATGTTCACCTCTATGAGAAGATGCTGAATGTATACAAGTTTCCCAGTGGCAGGCTTTGGCCTTCTTTCATAAGTTAAACAATTCCCAGGCTGATAGAACCATTATTTCCTATGATATCTGTTCAGCCCAGTGTTACCTCCACCAACTACAGCCAGCGGTGAGGAGTTCATTGTGAAAAGAAGCAAGAGGCCAGAGGGATCTGCTGACTGGCTCAGAGAGATAGAACAGTCCCAGACTCTTCAGATGAGATCAGTTTTTAATGGGTTCACTTCTTTTTCATTTACCTTATGAACCATACTACTGCCCCCCCCCCAAAAAAACATAGGCATAGCTTATCAAGAGTTTACATTCTTGAAAATGGTCCGTTGAGATTCCTGGAAGCTTCTATTGTAGTTATTATTATTATCATTATCAGTAGTAGTAGTTTTTTAAGACAGGGTTTCTGTAGCTTTTGGAGCCTGGCAGCCTCGAACCCACAGAGATCCACCTGCCTCTTGTAGTGTGTTTTAAAACAGGTTATTCTTCATCAAGAAGTATATAGGTTAACATGCAACTGTCCTGGCAGGATACTCCCAGATAGACATGAGAATTGAGAGATAACCACTTCTTGATTCGAGTGAAATAGTGGAAACCACTATACTCCCTGTAGCCATCCAATGAGATCATGGTATAACAGGAGAGAGAACATCCCAGCATCCTGTAAAATGTTCTCAAAATGAAATCAAAATATGTTCAAGGAAGACAAGTAGCTTGTCTGTCTTTGGTTGGTTGGATTTAATTTTAAACTTAATTACATAATTTAATTATGTATTATTATATGGGAGGACATGGTGTTTGGGGGCACAAGTGCCACAACGTGTGTGTGTGCAAGTCACAGGAAAACTTGCTGGAGTGAACTACTTCCTTCCACTTTCACATGGGTCCTAGACCAAACTCAGGTCATCAGAATGTGCAGTAAGTCCCTTTTCCCACTGAAGCATCTGATTGGCACTTGGCTGCCTTTTGCATAACAGATTGATAATGTTTATGTAAAAGTATAAGTCACAAAGATATTAAACAACAGGTCATTGGTGACAATGTCGATGGTGAAAGAAAGCCTCGATGAGAAGATTTTGAAGATTTTTTACCACAAAGGAATATGTTTTAGAAGTTACATCTGTTCAGCTTAGTTCATACATTAATGTATACATCCACTGAACGACAGTCCATTGATGCTTATCATATATCATATCATATATCATATCATAGAGCACTATTTTTAAAATGAATTGAAACAAATAGGAACAAATTAAAAGGGTTTCTTAAAACGGCCCTTTGTTTTGCTTGTTGTTCATCAACCACTATACTCCATGAAAACAGTGTTTGAGGAAAGTGGTTAAAACATCTGTGTTCAGGGTAGATCATTTGTGTTAAGCTGAACTCAACCAAGAAGATGGTCTCTTAGTGAGCAACTGTGTAAAGTCAGTATTGCCACGTGATTTCTCATTTTTTTTCCCCGCAAAACTACAAAAGGAAGAATTATTGATGAAAATTCGAGCCTCGATCTTGGATATTTCTTGGTTCAAATTACTTACCTCCATTCAATAATATTTCATAACTAAAATTCCTTACTTATCTTAAAACCCAAAACACTGAAACATGAAAAGTTTTGTAATGACTCGGGATGGCAATCTATCTTGAACTGATAGGAGCCTATTCATGTCGCTGGATTTTCCATTCTCTGGGAAATACTGAGTAGAGCTATGAAAGTGTTTGATTTTTAAGGCACCCCAGACTCTGCTGTAACTGTTATATGAAATAAATGCTTGCTTCATGGCATCCTCATAAAATCTGAGGGAAAACATCTGAATTCACAAACGTAATTACACTCAGAGTGAAAGCAAGTGGCTGTCGGGGAGAGGAGCACTCCAGCCATGCCTACACCAACGCTGTTAAATACACTCCAAACGTGTTAACTTGTACCTTATCTCTGCACACTTTCAGATGTGACAACTGAGTCATAAAAAGAGCAACTGCCTTGCTCAGCGCACCAGTCATCGATGAGTCTCATTTTCCTAACAGAGTCAAGCCCAGCCTGAACACAGCTCCAAACACTGCACTAGTTCAATAGAATTCACGTGGCATGTTTAAACACTCTGTGATGCTTTTATCCATAAAAAGATATTAATAACAACCACCTTTCAAGGGAAACTTAATAGCAACCCTCAACGACTGTTGCAGAGGAGATTCCACTTTGAATATTCCTTGGCTTTGATATATTTTATTAGCCGTGCCTGGGACTGCAGGAGGGAAGGTAGCTGACTGAAAGAGGATCCTGCATGGGCCAGTTCCTCCTTTTAATCTGAGGCATTCCCACTCTTCTGTGTAATTTAGAAACCAATATAAAAATGGTGCTATGCCCAGAGGCATGCTACAAATTACCTAAAAGCACATTACAGTGATCCATTTAAAATTTAAATGAAACAACGTATAATCTCCAATCAAAGCAGTTTAATATCAGGAGCTGTGAAGCTTGGAGCTCGTGTATAATGAAGGCATTGAGGGTCCTTTTACCAGCAGCTGCTCTCCCAGGAACCCTGTGATAAACTGCTAAAAATCAGGTATACACACTAGCCTGCCCAAACTGGGGAACAGCTGGGCAAGCCACCCTAGGAGTAGAAAAGCAGTAAACTAAATAAGCTTCGTTTATTTTTACACCTCCCTGGGGCTCTGTATATTTTAGGGTTTAAATATACTTTACCATGCAGGTGCATTTGGTTCCCATCTTTGAGTCTAATCTTTGAATCCACTGTAGTCTTCCCTTCATCCTTATTTGTACGCTGCCTTTACCTTTGGTCTGGTCTGCATTACCCTCCTGACCTTGGGCTAATTGTCTTCAGTTAAGCCTAAGGATTTCCTCTCCCTTGACCAAAGTCAGGCTACCGCACAAGAATAATAAAACACTGAATGGTCTGTGCTGTCATAGCTGGAGTGCACCCCCCCCCATGCCAGCCTCTGGAAAAGGTCCACACTTTGCCTAGACCATTCCAACAGGCTAGTCGACAGCAGTCATTTTGCAGTCTGTCAGCTTCAGAGACTGGCTGGCTGCATCAAGGGGTATTTACTCTGGGACTCTAGTTTCTCATTACAGGAACTGGGCATAGGGAATCAAGATGGAAAAACAACAGCAAATTAAATGAAAATATGATCCGAGTTGGTTTAAAATATATAAATCTACTGTGATTAACAGCACTTAATGTGTTTGGAAGAAATTCAGAACAAGTGAATTCAACAGATTTCAACAAATATTTACCCTTAAAAAATAACAGACGCACAGCACATAAGTTAGGAATGTCCTTCAAAGTCTAAGGATACTGACTTTAAAAGCTATGGATGCAGATAAATGTAGCACGGGAATTAATTATAATTCTAGTTATTCCTTGTTAATAAAATTTGGACCCTATCTATATTTTACATATAAAAAATCACAATTACACATCCATGCTTACCAAAGTCAATGAAAAACTTAGCAGGCAGTATTTTTAAAAATGCACATTTGGATTCTGTGCATAATGCTCTTAACTATATGCACAGTTTTATTAAAAAAAATTTTAAAGTCCTCAGAACACTCTTGGGAGTATAGTAAATAATGAAGAATAGTTTCTACTCCAAAATTAAATCCTATCTCTGTAGGATTTCCTATAATTGCACCTCTGTCTCCTACCCAATTCATAACCAGACGTTGCTGGGAAGCCTCAAGATGCAGAAAGATGCCGAAGTGTGACTGGAGACAGCCCCGACCACAGACTGTGAATTTAATATAGTCACCATGCTCAGGAACATCTTAAAACACACTTTCCCCAAATTCTTTCACTCATTCCAACAAATTAGGTTGTCCAACAAAACCGCTGTCTTTATTCTATGACCTTTATGACCCATCACAATATCACTCAATCTTAACATCACACACATTTAAAATAGAAAAAAATTTTATGCACGTGAGTATACATGTACCCTTTGCTATATACCTGATCCCACCCATCTATGCCTGTACCTCAACTTACACCGATAATAAATCACTTACCACCAAAATGCAGGCCCTCACAACCAATATTCTCCAGATGGCAAGAGATGGGGCCACTGTTCTTGCCTGTGAAGATGCCACACAGGAGATCTGTTTAGCTGCTTTGTCTCTGCTTCCCCAACATATCAGCCTCTTCTGGGTAGTATTTCCTCAACACACTCAAAGGTCAGACAGTCAGATCTTGGACTAATATTGATGTTGTCCTTGACAGTCCTTATAGAGCCAGTTATTAGCCTGTACATTCACAGATTAAAAGGGCACTCAGTCGCCTGCCCACTCTATCCTCAGCCTTACTATTAGCAAGGCATAGGCTGCCTTATCAGGGAAAACATCCCCAGCAAAGAGAAAAGACATGATGACTGAGACTGAGTTCCATAAATAAATAGATATATGGATGGATTCGGACATACATACATATATACATGCATACATACATACAAAAGTGCTGGACAATGAACTGAACCTTTCAATTCCCTGTAAAGATGCTCAGAGTCATAGAGCTCAGTGACAGATGGTGACTAGTCAGGAAAACATTTTCAACAATCTATCCACTCTACTTTTGTGATAGGAGTCCATCTTGGCATTTATCTTCTGCACTTGATCTTGACTCTGGCCTATATATTTAGATGGCATAATTATAACATCGACAGTGAGTTAGTTTCATCTTTACTCAGTAGTTGAGAGGTGTGCACTTGTTAAACATCATGAGGAAACAAAAGTGCAGAGGCTCTGACATTCAAATGGGCTAGCAGTCTAACAGAGGCAACCATCTCAATAAATGGAAGACTTCAGATCTTTTCAAGGTTTATCTTAAAATACATGTGTTCCTTAAAGATTTGTTTTTCATCTTGATGAATTAAATTTGTTCCTCCCTCTCTGATTTTGTCAAGCAGCACAGAAATTCAGTTTACTAGAAAGGAAAGAAGCAAGGAGAGAGAAAGAAAAGAAATACCAGGTGATCAACTCTAAAACCATATACACATGGGCAACACTAAATGGACTTGGGAGATTGTACTTATATATTTATCCATATGCAATAATAATAACTAAAGACAAAACAAAGGAACCTTATTCATAGATTTAGTTACACACAGTGTGTGAAGAAACCACTTTGAATCACCGGAGAGCCTCGTTTTCAAGCTGGATGCAGAGAGTAGATCAAATGTATGAGTTGGTTCCTTTGATGAGTCAGTAAGAGAATTTGTCTCATAATGATTGACCTACTAGCAATTACTGCTGTCTATCAATCATTCCCATATCCTCCCCCAAGGCATTTGGTGTAATTACACTTTCCTAAATTACCAAAACTAAGAGGACATATAAGACATGGCCAAAAATTATCAGCAGCAATTGTATGGCAACTGTAAGAGCAAGAGGCAATTTATTGTTTTCCTCCTCTACAGTTATCAGCCATAGCTATTCTCCCATCAGCTTTGGTCTTACAAGAAGAATACTATGAAGAAAATCAATCAACCCAAAAACTATGAAGAGCAAGAAAACAGTGATCTTAAGCCATTGAGGTCTTGAAACAATCTAGTTCATCTAGATTTCTGTATTTTAGCAAAGCATCGCTGTAAGTAAAGACAAAAGCGCTATGTACTGCTAATGGTAAAAAAATAAAATAAAATAAATAAACTGATGATGCCACTATGGAAATCAGTGGGGATGTGCCTCAAAAACAAAAAACAAAAAAAAACCCCTAAGACCAGCACTACCATTGGATGCATCTACATACTTCCTAGGTGTGCACATATAGGAATCTAAGTCAGCATAACACAGGAATAGCTCCCATCAATGTTTACTGAGGTACTACTCACAACAGCAAAGATTTGTAATCTGCCTTGATATCTATCAGGATATGAGTGATTAAAGAAAATATAGTATTATCCATGCACAGCAAAGATGAATGAAACTCTGTAGTTGATGAAAATGAATGGAATCATTGTGTGAAGTAAAATGAGCTAAATTCTAAATTACAAGTATCTGAAATGGGATTTCCCTCTGTGTGCTATGATTATCATTGATAAATAAAGGAACTGCTCTGGGCCTATAGCAAAGCTATAAGGGAACAGAGCTAGGCAGGGGAAACTAAGCTGAATTCTGGGAGAAAGAAGGCAGATTCAAAAAGACATGAAGCCACTGCTGGAGACAGACATGCTGAAACTTTACTGGTAGACCACAACCTTGTGGTAATGCACAGATTAATGGTGATGGGTTAAACTAAGATGTAAGAGTTAGCCAGTAAGAAGCTAGAGCTAATTGGCCAAGCAGTGATCAGTGATTTAATTAACACAGTTTCTGTGTGATTATTTCTGGGTTAAGCAGCTGGGAACCAACTAACGGCCTCCTTACTACAAATATCATTTTGTCATGCAGAATGTATATCTTTTGTGTCACTAGAAGTCCAATGCCCTATCCATTGTGCAACAGAGACACCTGCAGAATGTATATCTTAAACATGCATATGTATTCAAATACATAAACACATACATACATAAACACACATATATAATACATTATATATATATAATTGAAGGAGACTATTTGGTGGAAGTGGAGAATTAATGGGAAGAAGAGGAGGCACCGCGAAGGTAATGGAGGGAAAAAAAGAATACCACATTTTCTCTCATAGTAAGAATCCATACTACACATAAACACACACATGTGAAATAAGTATGGCTATTTGCAGAAAAAGGGAGATGATCAGGAGGAGGCAAAGGGACAAAAGATAAAGTATGAACAAATGGCAAAGATATATATGCACAACAATATCAAAATGAAATCCATCACTTTTGCATGCTAATATTTAAGAGAATAACTTTTCAAAATCTTCCCTCACATAAATGAAGCAGCATCTGTTTACTGCATTTGATTAGTGAAATGCATTCCAAAAGAATTCCTATCATATACCAAACAATACAACAGAGCACAGGGAACATTGCCAAGGTCTACAAATTAGAGCAATGAGATATCAAAGCAATGAAATATCAAAGTAATTAAAGACTGATGTGACTAGGCCATACATCAATTAGGCTGCCATTATCTTTCTCAAATAACAATTTGTCAACATTTCACTGTGACTTTGAACAGAACCTCCTTAATTCCTGGCTAGCAGTGAAAAATCTTTTTTAAAAAAAGGAGAAGAAGAAAATCAAAGAATACTTTACACTTCTCAAATTAAAGAAGACATGCCAGCAATTTGGCGGGTACAGAAGATACTGGGAGCCAAAGAGTGCTCCAAATTTACATGATGAAAAGATTTTTGGTAGGTATAAACTACAAAGAATTTTTGGAACAACATAATGGTGTTTTATTACTTCCTTCTTCTATGTGTTAAAAGATGACATGTTATATAATCTTATATAACTTCATAAATTTAAAATATATTTATAAAAATATGAATCAGAATGCAAAATGCCAGGAATGTGTCATAGTTTAATAACCACAGCAGCATTCTTCCTGCATGGTAATATGCAAAATCTCCATAAGTCTAGAAGTTTATAATATCTCAAAGTCAACATGAAAAGTACTCAAGAGCAACAAGGATCAGCACAAAAAGTCAATATCAATGCACAACCTACTAAAATGAAAAGAGGGTGCCTCAGATTTTCCAACAAGCTTTTGAGGAAATGTGACAAGATGTTTTAAAGTAAAAATTTCCAGGAAGACCTGTGCCTGTGTCAATGAGTTCAGGCAATTTACTGCCATCTCTTGCATTAATTCAGGTTACTGGTTCTTACAATGAAGTCCTTGATCTATTTGGAGTTTAGTTTTGGGCATGGATCTAGTTTTATTTATTGACATGTGACTATAGAGTTTGACCACTGCTATTCGTTAAAGAGGCTGTCTGTTCTACAGGGTGTGTTTTTTACTTTTTTTGTCAAAACCAAGTGCCCATGGGTACATAGACTTATGTCTGAGGCTTCAGTTCTAGTCCCCTGATCACCATGTCTGTTTGAGTGCCAGAAGAATGCTATGCTATTTTTATTACTATGTCTCAGTAGTATAGCATAAAGTCAAAAACGTCACAAGGACAAGAACATGTGCTCAGCTATGTACATAGCAGAATCGTTTGTCAGAACCTGCAAACAACCTAAATGCCCTTAGACCAAAGAATGGATAAAGAAAATGTGGTACATTTACACAATGGAGTACTACACAGCAAAAAAATAATGACATCTTGAATTTTTCAGGCAAATGGATGGAGCTAGAAAGCATCATTTTGAGTGAGGTGGCATAGACCCAGAAAGGCAATTATGACACTCATAAGTGTTTTTTTAAAACAGAAAGCAAAGAAAACCATCCCACGAATAACAATCCCAGAGAACATAGACAACAATGAGGACCTTAAGAGAAACATACATAGATCTAATCTTCATGGATAATAGATAAAGAGAAAATTCTTGAGTAAATTGGGAGCATGGGGACCTTGGGAGAGGGCTGAAGGGGAGGGAAGAGACAGGGAGGAGAGCAGAGAAAAAATGTAGAGCTCAATAAAAAAAATAAAGAAAAGATTATTATTTCTTCAATGTTTTTAATTTCTGTTTCTGTAATTTCAATTTCTGTCGGAATTTTTTATTTCGATTGTGTTGAATCTGGAGACTGCTTTGATATGGTGTGGTGGCCATTGTCACAATATTAATCCTGTTGTTAATCAATGCATGCAATGGATCTTTTCATTTTTTGGTATCTTCTAATTCTTTCTCTATTGTCTTATTTTATAAGTCTTTCCCTTTTTTTTAGAGTGATTCCAAAACATTGTTGAGGCTGTGGTAAACTGTGTGTTTCACAGATTTCTTCTTCAGTATGCTCGCTATTTGTTTATAATTTAGAAAGGCTACTAATTTTTGTGTTAATTTTGTATTTTTTCACAGACCACACAAACATTTGTCTATTGCCATTGCTACTGGTTATCCTCCAGAACTTGATGATAAGACCCTATTGCTGAAGATACAACAAGAGGATACTATACACTCTACATGAGGAGAAAATTAATCATCAATGTCACCCAGCTATAAATTCTGTGAGCTGCAATAATGATTTGCCTGACAAGATATGCCACTTTTCAATAGAAGCACAAATGTCAGGGTAATCTGATATCTTTTTTATTGCATATAAGGCTTATTCCATAAGATAGAATCCATACTTGATATGTCAATAAAGATAAAAACATTAGATAAGGTGTGGACCCTAAGGGAAAACCTACTGTTACTATTCTACTAAATGAATGTAGCAATAAAACAACTCCTAATGTCATATTGCTATACCTATAGATTACTTAGCCTTCACCAAAGGGCTATTTCTTGCAGTAGATGGCAATTAACGCAGACTCACAATTGGGAAACACACAGAAAGTAAGAGACTTTGGAATACTCAGACCTAAATGGAATGTCTGTATTACCCTTGTCCACTCAGGGCTCTTTGATCTATGTTGAAAGGGGGATAGAAAGATTATGGGTGCTAGGTGTGGTGAATGTCATCAAGGATATAGCGTCCCCAAGACACAACAGGGCAGTTGCAAATATGAACTCACAGATACTGTTACAGCATGCAAGACCTACATAAACTCAAACCAGACAGAATTCCTTCATGAAGTTACACCCTTAGCCAAGGACTTGGCTATTGATATTTTATTGCTGCTGGGAAATTCAGTGTTTGACAGCTGAGTAACACTGGGTATATCAAACATACTCCAGGGCAGGACTCACACAGGAATATTTGGCTAAAATAAATGGGACTCCATCACTAGGGAGATTTTTAAGAGACAAAAAGAAAGCTAACATGAAGTTGGATAGGTAGGTTCATCTAAGAAGAGTTAAAGGAAGGAAATGAATATGATCAAAATATATCATATATAATTCTCATAAGAATAAATATGGTATGTGTGTGTGTAAAGAAAATTAAAATGTTTTTCAAACCAAACCATCACATATCATAAAAATAAAAGGTTCTTAGAGATTGCCTAGTGCTACAGTTAATGTCTGGACTGTCTTTCATAGAGCTGTGTATTAAAGTCTTGGTCCTAGGACTGTGAAGATATTGAGAAGTGGTAAAACATTCAAGAAATGGGACCTAATTAGACAGTCTCTTAACAGCCCTTCCCTCCTCTGTGTCTGTCTGTATCTCTTTCTTTGTGTCTTTCCCCTTTTCTATCTCTCTGTGTTTTTGTCTGTCTGTCTGTCTGTCTGTCTGTCTCTCTCTCTCTCTTTCTCTTTCTCTCTCCCAAGATCTTATGCACCAGTAAGGTAAGGATTTTCTCTTTTCCTCTTTCCTGAGCTCTTACCATCAAATGGGTTCCTCATCATTGGCTCAAAACCAATGATTACCAGACATGAACTGAAACCTTGAAATGATGAGCCAAATAAATCTTTCTTGTCTTCAATTTTCTCTATCTCAAGCCTTTGTTGCAGCAATCAAATGTTAATTGATATATCCAGAGTAGCCAGTCATCTCACATCTAATGTCTCTATTTTGACTTGTCATTTGTTTTATGAAGTTGTCCAAGTTCTGGCAGTCTTAACAGTGCACATGTAATCGAACATGTAACGCACGAGCTGATGCAGTACTGCTCAGATAGAAGACATTCAGTTGGTTTTCAATAGCAAACACTGCAAGTCAAACAGCTTGGATGCTGCCATCGCTATTTCCTTGATTCTCTCTCTCTTTTTTTTTTGATTGTACTAAAACAGTTCTTTGAAACAAAGAACTCAGAAGTGTGGCATTATCAGAAGCCAAGTATCTTCTGAGAAACCTCAATGCATGCTCATGAGAGAACAAAATAAAATAAGCAAACGATTTCTTAGTTTTACTTTCAAATGAATTTGGATATTACAGACCCCTAGTAAAACTTTGGGATCCTCCCTGAGGTTCTCAGAAGTCAGTATGAGAGCACAGTATAAAGTTGTGCCATTTGAAGGACAAGTAAGATTCAGTGTTTGTGGCTCAAATCTCATTCATGATTGAGAATTATGAAAATTTATCTACAAGTTGGAGGTAGACACACTGAGTGGGAAGAGAGAGAGCCTAGCATGAGCTTTTGAAACCTCAAAGTCCACCCCAACTGACACTCCTCTTCCAACTAGGCCATACCTCCTCATCCATCCCAATACAATTCCACCAGCCAGGGACCAAACATTCAAATATATGATCCTATAGAGGCCATGCTCATTCAAAGCACCACAAGCATGTTCATTCATCATGTCATGGATGCTTAATATGAAATGTATGGGGCACACAATGAAGAAAGATACCCAGGAAATACATGTAACATAGTGACAACAGCTGGCACCCCAGAAAACTTATTTTTTATTATATGTATAGATATATGTGTATGTAAATGTTTGTGCCTATAAAGTCAGAGACATTAGATATCCTAGAGCTGGAGTTGTGGGTCTCCTAATATGGTGCTGGAAAGTAATTTATGTCCTCTGTAAGAACAGTATATACTCTTAACTGCTGAACCATCTTCCCATCCTTCAAGACTATTTCATAAAAAAGTCTTTTCTATAGTTCACACTGAAACTGAAGCACTGTTACTTACAGCCCCATCCAATCAATGTTCCTTTGGGTTTTGTCTTCCTAGTCCTTAGAGTGATTGTTCTATTCAATATCATTACTTTCAGAAGACTAGCAGTCTTTCAGCCCACAGTGAATGGAAGCCCAGATTTCATTTAATTCTGAGTGGTTCTCGACTACATGTCTTACGAAGTTTCAGTTTCTACAGTGTGCTCTACAAAAATACCACCACATCTCTTATACTTCTAGCACTAAATGTCTTCTTCATCTCTTCCAAAACTCAACCACCATTTTCTCACTTCAGTATCAAGCCGTGCCTCTACACCTTCAATGTAAAGAATATATTCCAGATTGGGTCCAAGAAGAAAAAGGCTCCTAATTATAAAAATATCTATTATTTTTTTATTCTAATGTACTACTTTTTGTGCCAGAGAAAGAAAGAGGAAGTTCCTGGGTTCTCCCAACACCATTCATGAATGTTAGAAATGACACAAGACTCTTTAGACACTAGAAGAGATATGTAGGTTCTAAGAGCTTTGCCGGTTCCGGGCCTAGAGCAACTGAGCAAGGAAACACCTGAAGCAAACCATCCTTCAGGTAGTCAGTGGTATGCTGGTGTCTCCTCTCAGCTTCTAAGAGCAGAGTATGTGCACGGAATTCCAGATCTCTACCAGTGATGTCTCACTGGCACTTTGAGGTCATTCACGAGAGAAGTGTAAGAGTAATTACACTATAACCCTTAGCAAACACTAAACACCAGGCCTTTATGTTTTATTGGAGAGCCAGTGGTTAAGCATTTACTAGCACACCACACATATGTAGTTCTAACAAAACGGGGCTCTGCTGCCATGAGCAGCTGCCTTCTGATTGTGCGAGCGTCTTCTCTAGGTGTGTTTACCCAAGACAAATAGCCGCTTCGAGAATTTAGAGACATAAGAATGGACAAACCACAAAACTTTCAGCAACATGACTTGTAGTATCCTATTCCTATGCCTTGCTTGTTGGCAGAGGTTTCTGTCCCACCAGGTCCCACAGCTGTTTAGTCCCAAATAAATCACACAGATGTCTACAATAATTATATACTGATTGGCCCAGTATCTCAGGCTCTTCTTATTTTTTTTCACCTTTTTTCTCATCTGTATTTACCCTTTAAAGCAGAATGTGATTGGGCACTGTATTTCCACTCACAAGCCTTGCTCAGTTACAAGACCTAGGGAAGCTTAGGATTTTGTTCTTGGTACAAGGCACATGGGGAATTCCTGTTGTTTTAGCTTGTGTACTTCTAAGACTAGTACATGCAGAACTATAGGGGATGAAAACTTTTTTTTT
>NC_022017.1:44233100-44234372 GCF_000317375.1 Microtus ochrogaster | reverse complement strand
AATACTTCCAAGTGAAATTATTTGGTCTAATAAGGGATCCAGCTCGATTGACAGCTAAACACTTCAGACCACGCTCTTCTTATTAACTAATTCTTATAACTTATATTAACCCATAGTACTTGTCTGTGTTATCCATGTGGCTTGGTACCATTTTCAGCAAGGCAGTCACATCTTGCTTTTTGCTTCCTCTTTGGCTGGGTCACCACAGCAGACTGCGCTTTCCTCTCCCAGAATTCTCCTGTTCTCATCCCTTCTGCCCCTACTTCCTGCCTGGTCACCACACCTATAC
The DNA here is from genome assembly GCF_000317375.1 of Microtus ochrogaster. Lineage (NCBI taxonomy): Eukaryota > Metazoa > Chordata > Mammalia > Rodentia > Cricetidae > Microtus > Microtus ochrogaster. Next base: position 44,234,083 of record NC_022017.1, on the reverse strand, counting down.
TTCCTGCCTGGCTACTGTCTAATCGGCATCTTATTAAAAATAATACAACTAAGAGGATAAAAGACTGTTGTCCCACAACACTTGCTCAGTGCTTACTAAATGCAAAGAGATGCGTTGTTGTTTCCTTCCAGAACAGCATCTCTCCTCCTTTTGGGGGCTCATCTTATTAATGGAATGTATTTTGGGAAACAACCTCTTCCTTTTTATACTTTATACTAGTGGGCAAACGTGGTAGCCCCCCCCCCAAAAAAAACCTATTCTATTTATCCCAGGATGGAGCATCAAACAAGCTCCCAGAATCCCCTTCACAGCCCCAAGGAGAAGGTGCCTTACTGTCCTTAAACCGAGCAAAGTTGATGGCTCTCACCAGTGTAGAGTCTCAATGAGCTCCATCAATCAACCCCTAGAACTGATTCGAAATTTTAAGTAGATAAAGAAATGAAAATGAGAACATAGAAATGTGGCTCTGAATGATCAGAAAGGTTTTACACTGCCCCCTTTTTAAGTTCTCCCCATATGTGAGACGCATGGGGTCTTGCAGGGAAAGCATTAGTAGACACAGGCCTGAAATACACAGGAAGTTGCTGACCAAGGCAAAGAGTATCCTTGGAACAGGAGGCAGCAGGACAAAGACCCAGAATGAACCACAAGTTTATACTCCACGGAGATTTCCTCTGATGTCAGAGAAGCAGTTGGGGTTTAGAGGGCTGCTTGCTTTCATTCATGTCTGTTCGGACAGGAAAACAAAGGGGTCTAAGAAGCAATTTGGCTTCAGTCTTTCACTAAATCATGAATTGCGATGTGTCTGCATGGTTGCGTGATCAGAAATGGCTATGCTTGTTTGCTCTTGCTGTCTGTGACATAGGCCATGGAAAGGGGCTGTCAAAAAAGCATAAATAAGTAGCCCAATTTGGGGAATCTGCCCACTGACCTGAATCATTGGCACAGTCTTTGTCTCCCTCTATAGGCCATATTGTTCCTAC
>NC_022017.1:44230425-44231769 GCF_000317375.1 Microtus ochrogaster | reverse complement strand
AAATATTTTGGGGATCTGTTAAATAAAGAATTTTAATGTAAAAAAATTTCTTCAATATCTTTGTATTTGTTTTTTTTCTTTTAGTTTTCCTAATGTTTGTTTCTATTTTTCTTTTAGTAGGGAAGCAAAAATACTAACTAGATTTAGAAACTAGAAACTTGTGACCTTGAGAAAACTACCTAATATACAATCTCTATTTCTTTGTCTCTAAAATGGGAATCAGAATTTTCATACTTCCAATTTTTCCAAAGAATGATTGTAAAGGAAACTGACATGTAACTGGAATCCAATGTGTGCTACTGGATCATAGGTTACTTCTTCCTGTGCTCTGGCATTAAATGTGCTTCTCTTGATCAAGAATGGGGCTGGGATCCACTACAATTTGGACCACCAGTGGTCATGAACTGCAGTCCACCTAAGTCCCCTGTTACCTTAGAGGAAATACTAGTGAATAAAAAGTGCCTGTATACTTGGATAGTAATTGTATTGTGAGTTCCTCTACTTTCTTGAATTTTATCTTTCTGTTATTTCTAGAAAACTTTTCAATGTACAGTGTTTAAAAAAAATTGCCCATCAAATCAAAACCCCGTTGCTTTGATTTTAGCTATTAGTTGTGGTTTTTGTTATGTTTGATTTTTTTGTTTTAATGTATTGAGTGCTCATTGCAGATAATTATAGAGTCAAGATATTCAAAAGGAAAATCTACATACGCCATCACATACATGCATCATAAATGCTAACTCATGTTCTTCGTAGAGGTTTTCTGGGACTTTTTACAAGGCAGCCACCAGCACTCTGTGTCCTGCTCAGAAAACAAACTGAACTATATATACTGATGTGGGATTCCCCTCTGTATGCTGTGAATACCACTGGTTAATAAAGGAACTGCTTTGGGCTATAGCAAAGCTATAGTGGAACAGAGCTAGGAAGGGAAAACTAAACAGAATGCTGGGACAAAGGAGGTGAAGTTAGAGAGAAGCCATGTAGCCCCACCAGAGCCAGATGGAACTTTACCTGGTAAGCCACTGTCATGTGGCAATACACAGATTAATAGAAATGGGTTAAATTAATATGTAAGAGCCAGCCAATAAGAAGCTAGAGCTAATAGGCCAAGCAGTGATTTAATTAATACAGTTTCTGTGTGGCTATTTTGGGTCTAAGTGGCCAGAAACAAATGAGCAGCCTCATTATACTATATTTCTACTTGATAGTGCTTATCAGAGCTGCAGCTGTGCTTATGCCTTGAAGTCCTAATCTGCCCCAGGGAAAACACAATGGGAGCCATTGTTTGTATAGAAAATAAACCAGGGAACCATCAGAACCACTATCAAGAATACAATGGCA
>NC_022017.1:44224730-44229220 GCF_000317375.1 Microtus ochrogaster | reverse complement strand
AGAACCTCAGTTAAAGAACTGCCTAGATCAGATTGGCCTACGAGCATATCTTTGGGTTACTGTCAAGAATGTTAATTGATACTGGAGGGCAGAGCTCCCTGTCGCTGGTCCACCCTTTGACAGGGGGTCCTAGGCTATATAAGAAAGCTATGTAAGCATGAGCTTGCAAGAAATCCAGAGTCAGTTAGTAAGCAGCTTACTTCATAGTTCCAGCCTCCCCTCCACATTCCTGCCTTGAGGTTCTGTTTTGCTTTCCCTCAATAATGGATTCTGACCCAATAGTCTAAGCTAAGCGAACTCTTCCCATGTTACTTTTGTTCAGTGTGTTCATCCATTGAACGAAATGAGAATGCCTCTTACATCCTATCCCTGTTGTTCCAGAGACTTCAGATGTCTTGATTCACTCTGGAAAACCACTTACCGGCTGATAATTTAGCTCAATTAGTAGAGTTCTTCTCTAAAATGCATGATGCTCTAGGTTTGATCTGCAGTATCACATAAACCAAGCATAGTGGTACATGTTTGTAATCTTAGCACTCAGGAGATGGAAACAGGGCTATCAGGATTACAGGTCGTTCTCCCTTACATAGCAATTTTGAGACCAGCTTAGATTATATGAGACCCTGTCTCAAAAAGAAAATAACAGTTGGAGTCATAATCTTTCTCTCAAGGACAGAAGTATATGTATCTCTGTTTATTGTACATAGAATCTTAAGAGGTTTTAAGAATTTTCAAGGATGATAAATGGTCCCCCTCAAAAGAATCTATGAAAAGGAGGTAAGAATTCATACCTGCCCTCGTGTAAACTCTTCCATTATTAATCAGCTTATTTTCATGATTCCATAATCCCCCAAATTCAAGCAGGATGAGGCCCTGAAGATGAATAGTGGCGTGCAGGCCTAGACATCACCTGCACAGAGTCACTAACAACAGTGTAACCTGGGCTGAAATCCAAAAGAATCAAATTAAAAGAGAGAGAAGGGGGGGGGGTCTATCAGCCCTGTGAAAACTACATATAACCAGATATTTTCCTCGCTCATTTAGTGCAAATCACACAGTCACAACATCCGTCTTTGATTTACATTCCCACCAGGACAACCGATTTTGTAGCCCAATGTGTGTTTCTCCAAATCTAGACTTGTGGTTTGGCTGTTTCTCAAGAATGTAACCATAAATGTCAATGCAAACACAGATTTTCTAGAAGTATGATAAAATCAAAACAATCTATTTTCAGGAAACCAATTGAGCAAATCTATCATTATAATATGACTTTCCCACACACACACACACACAATTTACAAAACTCTAGTCAAAGTGTTTGTAAAAAGTATATTTTATCAGGGGCGTTCATATGAACACCATGACACCTCTCTCTCTCTCTCTCTCTCTCTCTCTCTCTCTCTCTCTCTCTCTCTCTCTCCTTTAATGAAGGCAATCCATCAGGCTGCACACAGGAGCAACCAACAGTTTGCGTAGCCTGGAGGTAAACAAATCTATGGAGCATCTCGAAACTCTTTAAAAAGTCTGCAATCAAAATAGAGACGAGCCCAAGGCCTGGGATAGTTATAGAATTGGAGTCTCAAGCTTGAAGTTCTTGTTCTTGACAAGAATAGAGAGAAAAGCAAAACCAGCTATCAAGCTTAAGCGTCAAGGTCTAAGTATTAAATGCCATCAAGAAGAATAACAAAAATCTGTGAAAGACAAGAAACAAAATTGGAAGAGGTCTTTGGAGTTAAGTTTAGAAAAAATATGGAATTCAGTAGTTCTGAACACAAATGGTGGGGGAAAAAGGGGGGCAAACAGTATCCTGACTCGAGAGATATATCCGGCTCTTATGTAAAAGACTACTTGGGATGTTTGGTCTATAAACACAGACTTTGCTCAAAATCCTGTCATTAAATTGCTTTTTTTCTGATAAAATTAACTATTTTTAAATAGTCATAAGGGTATTTTTTTCAAGTATAGAAAAAAATTATGAAGCATTGAATTCTGAACCAATCCTCCAAGTTAATAGGGCCTTGTCAGAATCCAATGTAGCTGAACATTACAGTTATGTTTAGGGTATCATGACCTATGTAAATATGTGGCCACTAGCAAGTTATAAGGATTAATTGTGCACAGGGTCACATTCCTCTATTCATGACTTCTTAATTACATATATATATAATTATGCAATTCCATAACAGTTATATCATACATTCTTTAAATTTATATATTTTACGACTGCATTGTTATAAAAATAAACAGAACACAAGCTGAGTCACATTTATTCTTGCCTTCTGATTTTTGAAGAAATAAAACATGCTCCTTGTTGCTAGACACTTTTACATAATGGCTGTGTGGTAACTCTGGTTTGCGAACACTTGTTATAGTTCTTCAAGCTGCTTATTCTCTGAGGTTGAGGCTGACAAGAGTAAGTTCTAGGACCTAGACTCAAGAGGAAAGGATCTTGCAGAGGGGATACAAGTGGAATACTCCCTTTATATGCCAGAGAAAGATGGGAAGCATGGTCTCATGCTGGAAAAATCCTCCCTCTGCAGCAAAAAATCGCAAAGCTTTAAAACAGATAAAGAACACATCTAAAGAGCATGAGGATAGATGTCTCCATAGGGAAGCAGTTCACAGTATGTGGGTCGCTACCCCTTTGGGGATGAATGATCCTTTCACAAAGTCGTATATCAGATAGCCTGCACAGCAGGTATTTACATCATGTTTCATAACAGTAGCAAAACTACAGTGATGAAGCAGCAACGTAAATAATTTTATGGTTTGGGTTACCACAACATGAGGAACTATACTAAAGGGTCACAGCTTTAGCAAAGTTGAGAACCCATTTACATCATACTTCTGGATATGTGTGAGCGACTGGTTGTCAGTATTGCCATAGAGGGAAAAATAGCCAAGGATATTAAATATCCGAGCAGGGACAGACAGGCTCATGTAATGAAAGGTAGCCCATAAAATGGAAGTAGCATTTCTATTAAGATATCAGTCAGTCTGATTTCAGAGTCAGAAAAGTCAAAGAGTAATAAGTGCTTACTATCTGCCTTGACCACTTAAGAACAAATTAGAAAATACAAGGTTATATTGAAAAGAGGCTGTGTGTTACAAAGCAGTTTTAACTGCTATTTATCGCCTCTATCCCATGTCTGGTTCTTCATCTGTAAGTGTATATTTACTTCATAGGACTATTAATATTTAATTAAATTCATGCATATAAAACATTGTAATAGAACTTGTGACACAGTAACTCCTAAATAAGAGTTCCTTATTCATTATTTCTGTGCAAAAAAAATCTTTGAAAACAACTAGCTTCTATCTTTTTTTAATAGGATGCAATATTCTTGTGCTTAAATTCACAATTAAAAAGTTTGTCATTAAAAAAAAAAGTTTGTCATTACTGTAAACATTGTCCTTTTTCACTCCCAGAACCCACCCATCTAAAGAAGTTGTATGGGGAGCATCGTTGGAGTCAAACCAAAATCCACCCTTAAGCAGAAATGGCCTGAATCATGGGAACTTAGCAAGACAAGCTCCCTCCAAAACTTCCAAAAACATCAGACTCGCTCTGCCCCAGCTGTTCTCCGAAGTCTCGACGAGTCGTAATTAGCAGGTAGCCTTTGCCAACTCACTAAGTGTGAGCTCACTCTTCCTCTTCTGTGCTGCTGCACCGAGTCTAGTCTGACACCACGACTCAGGGCCGTCAGCTTTACTCAGGGCTCTGAGAAGGGAATGACTCCAGAGAACAGGCTGTAGGAGATGCAGCCCATCAGCAGCACCAGAGCCCCCAGAACTCCAGCGCTGTGACCTGGTCTCTTCCCATCTCTGAATACTTGCTCTACAGTCACATGTGGTCATTTGATTTAATATGACTGTGCAGCTTCACTTTCACACAAGCTAAGAGATATTCGGAGCACAGAACTAGAATGAGTGGGGGAGTCACCTAAATAATTACATACTGATTATGTCATGGTCCACAGACCCAGGGGGTTAGCTGGCGCAATAATCTATGATACGCACTGTTCAGCACAATGTAATGGTTACTGAAACATAGTTTTCAAACCCAGGAGCCAAACTACAAGCCAAGCTCAGCTCTAACACCAGAGGATGTAGGAACTGAACCCAAAACTACATGTGTAAAATTGTGTTGCTGGTACGAGGAGTCTCTGCGCAATCCTCATAGTGGATGAGAAGCAATCTGAAAACTGAACTTGCCTCGTAATTTTAAATATGTGTTTGTGCTGTTCACATAGTTTGGCTATTATAAATAATGTTTTCAGTAAACATCCTTGTGTGTACATAACTGTCTCTAAGTATAAACATTTTGGTAGCTTCTCAGAATAATTAAAGTTTAACTCTTCATCTAGTAGATAAACCTTGTAAATTCTGAGCAATAATACAGAATACCATTCTAGAATATCAACAAATAAAATGATCACTTCCTTTTGAAAAATGTTATTTTATTTTTAACAATTTCATACACCCACATA
>NC_022017.1:44223653-44224406 GCF_000317375.1 Microtus ochrogaster | reverse complement strand
TTACTTACTGAAGCATGGGCAACTTTACCATGACCACGCCCCTGAAATAATGACTGAGGTGAAATCTCATTTACATAAGAATATCCCTAAGAATACTGCCACTCAGACGACAACTATAGATGGGGTATCCAACCTACCCACATTGCTCAACCTGGATTCAAATGCATGACTTCCCACATCTTCCTTCTTGGGTTCAGTACTTGCTAGATGACATAAAGAATTCAGAACTGCACTTGACTTAACATTGCTGGTTGATTTTTGAGGACTAGAGTTCAAGAACAAGCAAATGGAAGTGGTGCATAGGAAGGCTTGGTGGTGGTGGGATGTGGGAAGGAAGTGTTGGAAGGTGACACACCTTCTGGGCACACTGCTCTCCCAGAATGGTGATGTGTTACCAACCCAAAAGCCCTCACTTAGATGTCTCACTTTTGGGGTTTTATCAGTTTCATCGAATAGGCATGAGACTTAACAAGTCGCTGGTGGTTGATGACTGAACTCTATCTAGCCCGCCTTTCATTCCTCAAGGTTACCAGATTGGAAATTCAAAGCTCAACTAACTATGTAGTTGGCTTTTCTGGTGACCAGCTCCATTCTGAAGCTGTGTAGCCTGCAGTCTCCCCAGTACCTCATGAGTCATGCCCTTAACAGGAACTCAGATATGGTCAAAGGAAGCTAATGAAAAACTAAAGGCACTCTTGTATAAGAAAATCCCAAGGATTCTTAGGATATTCTTGTTAGGAATTCAGCCACCAT
>NC_022017.1:44197267-44223428 GCF_000317375.1 Microtus ochrogaster | reverse complement strand
AGAGAGAGAGAAAAAATTACAATTATCACACATACATTAAGCCAAATGTAAGCAGTCTGGCTAGTTATCCAATTTGAATGCAATGTGCATTTCCTGCTGATACCACTAAGTATCCTGGCAGTCATTATTCTGAAATGATCGTTAGAAAAGACAAAAATTAGTTTTAAAAAACAGAGTAGATTATTTATTTATTGGGGAGAAAAAATAGTCTCTGCTATGTTCAATAAAAGTTTTTCTTCGCTATTTGAACCTAGGCATTAGTCTTCCAAGCGGAGACACTTATAATCGTTCCCAAAGCTCTTGGACTTCTGATAACATTCACTCCTTCTCTATAAGAAATCTTTGAAGTTAAATGTGTCAGAGGCCTAGGTCTAACTGAAATACTGAGGATAAATATGAAGGGAACCATTTGCAGAAGACTAGAAGCTACTCCCTTCTTGGGTTGCTTCAGAGAACAGAGCATGCCTGAAAAGCCTGTGAGATGCGAACACAAGGAAAGAAGATGCTATGAAATTGTCTGATAAAGAAATTATCATAGCCCAGTACTTTCCGATCGCTTTCCTTCTAGCATGCTCCATTGTTTAACATGATTTTCCATTCATAATCGGCTGTCCCCATTTCTGCTTCTCACCATGGCTCCCTGGTACAGTATTTTTGTTCTGGTCACAAGAGCCTGAAACGTGGTGATCTCTGAACTGATTCCCAGGTCATCCCTCCTAAGCCAGCTTCCCTGACACTCAGTTTTTTCTGTGACCTCCACAGTAACTTGAACACCATGACTGTTTTTCTCCATTTCCCCCACTTCTGGCAATTTCCTGGATTTTTCTGTCCTATTATTTTCCTCCTAAACATTAACAAAACTATCCCTGAGTTTCTTAACTCTGGGTCTGTTTTTAAATCTTTTTTAACCTCAACTTCCCTAAACAAAACCAGCTAAATGGTTGTAACTCACAAATGCTGTTTATCATGCTATCCACCAAGTAAAGGTAGTATCATGGACCACCTAGCCAATCAGATGAAATTCCTGCCAACTGGAGTAGACCCCACTTTCTGTACCATTTTAGTCATAACGTAGCTGCTAGGCCCCTCCCCTTCTCCTGGGAGAGCTTAAAGGGCAGGAGAACGGTTTCAGTCAAGCACCTACTCTGTCTAGACTTCCTCTCTCTGTTTTGTGACATCAGGCCTGTCTACAACCACCAGATCTGTGCCTCCTAGTCTAGATCCACTTTCTCACAAAAGCCCCTGCTTTATATTATATCCCTGCCTTCTTAACCCTGAATCCAGCCAGCATTTTCGCTAGCTTCTCGTTATTCTCACGTGCTAATAGTTTGGGTTTTATTAAGGAAAAACAATGTTTAGAGGCAAGAAAATGACTTAGGGTGAATAACTGACTTTCATCTCTGCCCCCACTTTTGAAATAAAGCAGCCAATAAATTTGAGAAAGCATGGAAAAGGAAATGAGATGTGATTTTCGAATCATGTGTCCCTGCTTTGGTAATGTGTAGACAAGGGCCCTATTGCAAAGACACCCACGGCTGTTACAGAGAACCCGTTTCCTGTGAGGGGGCCGTTGGCTGTTTGTTTGTTGCTACAACAAAAAGCCTCTGAAAGAACATCATGGGCGGGGTGGCAGGTCTTAATTCTGCTCTTTTTATCGGGCCAATACCTTGCCCATTAGTACACGCAGTAAAATCTGAGTTGGGGGAAAGTTGGAGGTGGATTTTTCTTTGGCTTGATGTATTTAATCCCTGTTAGAGCAATAGACTATACATTTCATTTCAGAAATGAGAATGAAGCAGGCAAATTTTACAAGATCTGTTCAAGGACACCCTGATTCCATATTGGCTTCAATATTCCTCTCTTGCTGTATCTAAGTTGCCTTGCCTCTCACTCTGTCCTGGCTACTCTTTTTTAAACGGTCTGTCTCATTTTGTACTCATTTCACCCTATTTTATTTATTTCTATCTTATCTGATTATCTACAGGGTCCTACACCTGCTCCTATTCCAGTTGTATCTCAGCCTCCCTAAAAATGGCCTCCTGCCTCTTTGACATGTTAATGGTTTCTAATATGATTCTCTTAGAAAGACCCATCTAATGGTCAATGCTGGCACCCTCTAGATTATTGCTAGGAGTCTTAGCTGGGGTCATCCTTGTAGATTTCTGGGAGTTTCCCTGTCACCAGGCTTCTCCCTGATCCCAACATGCCCCCCCCACCCACTATTAAGATATCCCTTTCATTAGTATCATCCTCTGTCAAGGCTGGGATGTAAAATAAATAATAAATAATTTTAATAAACATATAAATTCTTAAGAACAAAAGACCCATCTAATTCTTGTACATAGGATCCTCCAAATTTATCTTTCACCACCTGTATTTCCCAGTATGGTGCTAAAGAAGAGACATAGTCATGACTTTGCATATAGAAGAGGCAGGTCATTGTGGGCTTTCTTTGTTATCTATTTTGGGTATGCCCTACTCCATCAAGATAGACAGCTGTGTATTAATTAGATCACTTCATTGACTGCACATTGAGATGCGCTCAGGATCCAGTTGCACCTTTCAGCCCAGCTGCACCACTCTTAGCTGTGCCTAGGTGACACACAATCTACCTGACCTGCAGTTTTCCTTTATCTAGTTCTATTTATTGATCATAGCATTAAGTCAACTAGTTCTTATACGATTATATGTGGAAGCAGCTCACTAATCTCAAAACAATTATAGAAGTAAGGGGGAAAATTATTATAGGCATTGCCTTCAAGAGGAAGTTGAGAATTGAGGCAAAGACCAGCAAGCTGTCCTTGCACAGTACTGAAAAGATGAGCAGGAAAGAAAGGCAGAAAAGTCACTCATCTGAGACTGGTGGGCCCGTTTTACCACTGCTGTAAAAAAGATTATCTGGCAATGAGACCCAGAGGAATTCCCAAATAATGCTTATTTTAGATGAGTAAGCAGAGCTACCAAGAAATTCATTAACTTGAAAGATTTCATGTGGACTTGAAGTGGCAGAAGTTCCACTCACTCCAATCTCCACTCCCTGGTGGGTGCCTTTCATGCAACATTGTCATCACATCGTGAAGATTCTTATTCTTATTCTCCTGCCCATAGCCATGAGCAGAGATACTATTCAGCCATGCCTGTCTGCACCTGCACTACCCATGTCCTTAGGTTGAAGATCCCACTGGAAACTCATCCCTACAGAACTGGTCCACCTTTTATTATTGTTGTTGTTGTTGTTGTTCTTTGTCCTGCAACCCCATTGTTCTAATCTCTGAAAGTAATTGTTTTCACACTTTACATGATAAGAAGAGGTAAAGCTGTAACCGTGTACTGTAACAGGAAAGTGAATTTCAAATCTTACTGATTTGAAATACAGCTGCAAGACAAATTTCCACAACAGTCTTTGGGATCTATGGTAAGTCACATTCTGACCTATGGTGAGGTTCTGTGTTCTGACAACCGTTTCAACAAGAGCAGCCGGTTGGGAGAGAAATGTTGTAAATGCTCAGAAAAGCCCTTTAAGGGATGAAGCATGCTTTTCACTCTCCAGTTCACTAACAAAGGGGAGAAAATGTCACACACGGAAAAGAGATGACTTTTTAAAACCTGGAACAATGTTGCCTATTGATAAAAGCATGAATGTGACTTTTTTGTTTTGGTTTAGGTTTTATTTTTTTTTTTTAAGGAAATGGGAGGGAAGCATACTCCTTTCTCCCTTGGTAGAATTTCAGACCATGTGTTCTTGGTTGTGGAGTACACTGTATCTTAGTAACTGGATCCACACCTTACAGCCAAAACAGACAAAAATACAGAAAGTCTATTGCAGATCTATTAAACACACACACACACACACACACACACACATCTTACACATAAGGGCTATGATCAACTGTGCTAGGAGAACATCCTCAGTTGAGCAAGAACGAGGGAATCAAAGGCTAACTCTGTGCAGAGGTCACTATGAAAGCATAAATGAGATCTGTGCTTCCAAGAAAGCAAGACATCAGCTAAGAAGCCACTGAGGCAGCCATGCCTAACCATCTAAGGGCAATCTTCATTACCAAACCTCTGCTGCTATACGATATCCCCCAACTATCACAGCAGCCTGCCACACCTGAGGTTAATACTCTACTGGCACACAGTTTTCTGTTGTTTTTTTCCCAAGATCTCTGAAAGAAGTAGTGTATATAGCAGCCTCCTTTGGAGACAGACTAGCTATGAAACAGTAGTTTAAAACTTTGCTCTTGTTCCAGTTCTAGGGTACCCCCAGGCAATTATGCCAATTCTGTGGGATTCAAGTTCTGCTTTGGAAAAAGGCAGTTGTACAAGGGGATCCTCCAACACTAGGAGTCTATGGTTTTAAACCAAATCATGACAAAGGACTAATAGAAACCAAGGTTCATGACCACGGAAAAACGCAAACAAATTCTCTATACTGAGCTTCATCTTTTCATTTTTCTTTGCTTCATTTTAGGGTTTTTTATTTGTAGCTAATCTAACTCGATAGCTTTAAATATAAAAAGTGTATAGGTTAAAAGTGAGAGGTCTTTGCCTGCTCTTGAGACTCTTTTCCTCTTGTAGGGTGCTTTGTCCAGCCTGGATATGAGGGCTTTCACCTTGTCTTATTGCATCTTGTTTTGTCCTGTCTGGTTGTCCTCTCTTAGAGACCTGTTCTTTTCTGAAGAGGAAATGGAGGGGGAGAGGATCTGGAGGAGAGGGGTAGGGGGAACCTAGGAAGAATAGGAGGCAGAGTAAACTGTGGTCGGGATGGATGGTGTGAGAGAAGAATCTATTTTTTAATTTTTTTAAAAAAGTGAGGTGGTAGAAAAATGAGATAAAGAAGACCTGTTCTGGATGGTACAGACTGAGAAATGTAAGCTAATGCATGCTTCCAAGTCAGTCATGGCCAGCAACTGCTGAAGAAGAGACCAGGGTCTGAACCACCCAAAGTCAGCCCCGGGACTTCTCAGTCTGTCTCTTGTTACTAGCTGGCTTCACATCTCTGTATCAGTTGCAAGCCCATGTGTTCCCTCTTATACACAGAGGCACATTCAGGCTGTCACTCACATTCTGAGAAGGTCCCTGGATGCACAGAGCCCCGCAAGCTACCTCACAACAAATGCAGAAAGGAACATATTTGATGGCATCTTCAATACATGTCACAGTCTCTGTAGCTGATCTTGAAATAATCTAAAAGCCATTTCATTTTCCATGCTCCCTGTCTACATATCAGAAAAGAAACCTTAACAGGGCCCCAGATTGGTTAGACATGTGGGTTTGAAGAATTTTAACACTAGGGAGTTTAACCACAGAAACTGAGTAACTAGATATTACCTAGATGTAACAAAGATCTTCCTTACAGGAAGAGAGCTCTTATTACAGTGCAATGTATATTCCCTGGGTACCATGTAAAGCATTTGATCTTCACGGGGTTGTCTAAGGAGGCATTTTTTTTAAAGTCAATGGATTTCTTTTTTAGCAATTTTAAAGAAAAGTTAAGCAAAGGTGCAGAGTTTTTGTATGCCCTACCCAGGAAGTAATACATCAGGGTAGAACATTTGTTATGAGGCAAATCGGTGATGATATGTTATTCGGAACTATGAGATGTAGATGCCACTGGGATTCAGTCTAGGTGGACATGGCACAGAATTTGGTAAATGTATACTAGCATGTATCCACCTGAAAAACACCCCATTCACTCCCTTTTTATTCTGTTCCCCAAAGTACTGAAAAATCACTGATCTTTTAACTTTCTTAGGAAAGCATTTCCATCTACTATTTTTAAAAATGTTTTCTGATGTTAATTTTTATATATTTTTTCATATACTATATTTTGATCACACACACAGACACACACAACTCCTTCCAACTCTTCCCCCACCTCTTCACATGCTCAGCTTCTTTAAAGAAGGGCAGACCATGGCAAGACTAAGTAATTAGCTCCTAAGGATAAAGGAGAGAGCTCAGAGAGTAAAGTGCCTGCAAAAAGTCATGAGAACCTGAATCCAGATCACCCGTACAAAAATCCAGGCATGGCAAAACTGTGCCTGTAACCACAGCCCTAGACAGGGAAAAGACAGTCAGATCAAGGCATGTGTTGGCCATAAATCTTTCCAAACTTATGAGTTAGAGATTTGGTTGAGAGACCCTGTCTCAGGCAATGGGAGAGTCTGATAGAGGAGGACCCCAATGTCGACCACTAACCTCCACATACACAAGCACACCTGCACATGAACTCACACAGGGAGGTGGTTATCACGAAGTCTTGTAGTTGATTCTCTTTGGGTCCACAATGACCTTGCTATGCTACAACCTCTAGACCAAGGCCAATGATGTTTGCAGATGCCACCCATTTCTTCCAGTCTCTCGTGATGCACTGAAAGGCTGGCTGTGTTCTAAGAGAAAAACAACTGGTTTTCTGATATTGTCATCACTAGAGATCTGTATCCAAAGGAGCCCTAAGGGCTGCCCAAACCAGTCAAGCCTAAAATCAAAACTAGAAGAAAACTATCTGCATTAGCTTCCAGGAGCCTCATTTATCTCTCTAGCATCAATATTTACTTTCACCTATCAGTAAGTAGAAAATTAAAAGCTGCAAGGATCATCAATAATTAAATTTTTAAGTAGAGATACACCCTCAAAGAAATTCAAGGATCAGAGAGGAAGAAGTTATCACCAAAAACCTGGTGACTCATCTATAGATTGCTGACTCACCCTGGCATGGGCATACTTTTCTCCTTCATTCCCTACAGCATTCATCACTAATCTACCTGCCTTGGAAGAGTTTTCTGATAACTACCTATGTTTTGATTTGCTTTGGGGTTTTGCAGACATTTGAGGTCCGTAGACATCACGAATAATTCTGTTTCTCAAACAAACCAAGGGCTCGAGGCATCAGAAGCATCTCTGGAAATAGAGATGGGCAGTACTTTTTGGCATAAACATTCCTGGGCCTTGTACCAAACCTACTAAAAAAAAGACTCTGTGGGGATAGGGCTTATGATTCTACATCTGTAACAATTTTCTTGGCTCCCTGCAACTCAGAACTCACCAATCAAAAATTCAGCATGCCAAGCTGAGTGTGGCAGCATATATACCCATGGTAACAACATTGAGAGGACAAGACAATAATAGGATTGAGAGGCTAAGTCCAGCCTGGATACTCTGTCTCAAAAATACACATGCACATAGCAACAATTCACATGAAGACTAATGTCAATATTACCTAGGGTTAGAGAGGGATAAAAGGGGGCAGCAAAGGTGAATACAATCACACTACATTCTATATGTATATGTAACTGGCAACAATAAAAGAAAGGGATTCAAAACCTAACCTGGCGCTTACTAACTAGACCTCCTTGGTAGTGTGTCAAATTCTCCAAGTCTGTTAGTGCATCGACAAGAGGTCAAATACAATGTTCTCCAAGTTTATAGTATCTACAGAAGATTTGCAAAGACAGAAGGCATTTCTGATTTCTCATTTTACATACCAATCCCAGTTTCCACTCTCTCTTCTCCTCCCACTCCCCCAACCTCCCCCATCCCATCCCCAATCCACTAGTAAGAGAGGGTAAGGCTTCCTATGGGGAGTCAACAAAGTCTGGCATATCACTTTGAGACAGGACCATGGCCCTCCCCCACTATGTCTGAGCAAGGTATCCCTCCAAAGAGAATGTGCTTCAAAAAGCCAGTTTAAACACTAGGGATAAGTCCTGGTCCCACTGTCAATGGCCCCACAGACTGCTCCAGTCACACATCTGTCACTCATATTCAGAGAGCCAAGTTTGTTCCTATGCAGGTTTCTCCATTGTCAGTCTGGAGTCATTGAGCTCCCACTAGCTCAGGTAAGATGTTTCTGTGGGTATCCCCATCATGGTCTTTACCCCTTTGGGGCCCAGTGCTTAGCTGTGGATTTCTGCATCTGCTCCGTCCGTTGCTGGATTAAGGCCCTATGATGACAATAAAGGTAGCCATCAATCTGATTACAGGGGAAGGCCAGTTCACATAGCCTCTTTACTCTTGCTTAGGATCATAGATAGGGTCATCCTTGTAGATTCCGGGGAATTTCCTTAGTGCCAGTTTTCTTGCTAGCCCCATGATGGCTCCCTCAATCAAGATATCTCTTTCCTTGCTCTCCCTCTCTGTCCCTCCCCCCATCTCAGCCACCCCATCTGTCATGTTCTCCTTCCCCCTCCCCTTCTGCCCTCCCTTTTCCCCACCCCATGCTATCAATTTTCTCAGGAGATCTTGTCTGTTTCCCCTTTCCAGGAGAATCCATGAATGTCTCCCTTAGGGTTTCCATTGCAATCGTAGCTTCTCTGCGATCATGGACTATCGGCTGGTTATCCTTTATTTTACTTCTAATATCCACTTATGATTGCGTACAATATTGACATACAATATTTGTCTTTATGGGTCTGGGTTACCTCACTCAGGATGGTTTTTTTTTTCTAGTGCCATCCATTTGCCTGCAAATTTCAAGATGTTATTGTTTTTTACCACTGAGTAGTACTCCCTTGTGTAAATGTACCACATTTTCTTTATTCATTCTCCGATTGAAGGGCATCTAGGTCGTTTCCAAGTTCTAGCTATTATGAATAATTCTGCTATAAACACAGTGAGCCAATGTTCTTGTGGTATAAGTGTGCAATCTTTGGGTATATGCTCAAGAGTGAGATTGCTAGGTCCTGGGATAGATTAATTCCCAATTTTCTGAGAAACCACCATATTGATATCCAAAGTGGCTGTACACGTTGGCACTCCCACCAGCAATGGAGAAGTGTTTTCCTTACTTCACATCCTCTCCACCATAAGCTATCATCAGTGTTTTTGATCTTAGCCATCCTGACTGTTGTAAAATGGCATCTCAGAGTCATTTTGATTTGTATTTCCCTGATGGTTAAGGATGTTGAGCAATTCCTTAAGTGTCTTTTGGCCATTTGAGATTCTTCTATTGAGAATTCTGTTTAGATCTGTATCTCATTTTTTACTGGATTATTTGATATTTTGATGTCTAGTTTCTTGAGTTCTTTATATACTTTGGAGATCAGACGTCTGTCCAATGTGGGATTGTAAAGATCTTTTCCCCTTCAAGTAGGCTGCCTTTTTGTCTTACTATGTCCCTTGCCTTACAGAAGCTTTTCAGTTTCAGGAGGTCCTGTTTATTAATTGTTGCTCACAGTGTCTGTGCTATTGGTGTTGTATTTACGAAGTGATCTCCTGTGTCCATGCATTCAAGGCTACTTTCCATTTCCTCTTCAATGAGGTTCAGTCTGACTGGATTTATGTTGATATCTTTATGTTGGACTTGAGTTTTGTACATGGGGATAAAAATGAAGAGATGGTTCAACATAAGGAAATCTGTCAAGGTAATCCACCATATAAATAATCTGAAAGAAAAACCCATATAATCATCTAATTTGATGTTGAAAATGCTGTTAAAAAATCGAACATCCCTTCATGATAGAGGTCTTGGAGAGGTCATGAATACAAGGAACGTATCTAAACATAATAAAAGCAATATACAGCAAGCCAACACCCAACATCAAATTAAATGGAGAGAAACTCAAAGCAAATAAGACAAGGCTGTCCACTCTCTTCATATCTATTCAACATAGTCTCTAAGTCCTGACTAGAACAATAAGACAACAGAGGGAGATGAAAAGGATACAAATTAGAAAGTAAGATTTCAAACTTTTGCTATTTGCAGATGATATGATAGTATACATAAGTGACCCCCAAAATTTAATCATGTCACTCCAACAGCTGATAAACACCTTCAGTAATGTGGCAGGATACAAGATCAACTCAAAAAAAAATCAGTAACTCTCTTATATATAAATGATAAAAGGACTGAGAAATAAATCAGAGAAACATCACCCTTTATAATAGCCACAAATAACATAAATTATCTTGGGGTAACACTAATCAAAGAAGTGAAAGATCTGTATGATAAGAACGTTAAGTCTTTGAAGAAAGAAACTGAAGAAGATATCATAAAATGGAAAGATCTTCCATGCTCTTGGATAAGTAGGATCAGCATAATAAAAATGGCAATCTCACTAAAAGCAACCTCAGATTCAATGCAATCCCCATTACAGGACAACTCTTCACAGACCTTGAAAGAACAATACTCAACTTCACAAGGATAAACAAAAACCCAGGATAGTCAAAATAATCCTATACAATAAAGCAACTTCTGCATTATCATCCTGACATCAAACCATATAGTTTTGAAAACAGCTTTGTATTAGCATAAAAACAGACAGGTGGACCAATGGAATTGAATCAAAGACTCTGATATTAATCCATACACCTATGAACACCTGATTTTTGACAAAGACTAAAATTATACACTGGAAAAAAGAAAACATCTTCAACAAATGGTACTGGTATAACTGGATGTCAACATGGAGAATAATTCAAATGTATAAACAATTGTTAATAAATATATAGCTCAATAAAAACAATCTAAAATGAAAAAAATTAAATTAGCCATAGGCTATGTTTCACCTTTCTTCTTTATAAAATTATACTTGGAACATTTGTGAATAATAACAAAAATATTTACCCATATTTTTTCAGAAAATCAAAAGTCTCAATCATTGATCTCCTTTAGTTAAGCCTTCAGAATAAGAATAATAATCATAAAAGGCTGCATGCTTCTTATGAGCTGTGCTTGTAGTTATTACTTTGCACGTCATTTAATTCTCATAACAGCTATAATAACTTATTATTATTATCACATCAGAAAAAGAGACAGGGAAACTGATGAAAGGTAAAATGAGTGTGTGAATCCACCATCATCTTCCCACTGCAACCACGACTTTCTTAAGCCTTACATAAATCATGACATTGACATGTCTGCAGGACCTTTGGTTTCCTCTCTCTGGGCTTCATCTCAAACTGCATCATCTTGAGATCTCCCTGTTTATTCACTCATCACCATGCTGGTCTTTGTCTCCCTCTCACTTTTCAAAGTAACTGCCAACAACCAGCCAGGAAATCTCCCTTGGAGCATGCCTCCTCCACTTGACAGTTCCTTCCAGATTTAAGATTCACACATACTCACACACGTGCACGTTCACCTACTTACCCTTTACCCCACTGAGGACATTTGTGTAGTCTTTATAGCCTTGGCTTGCTGCTGTAAAAGAGATGTTGAGCTGGCTGAGATCGTAAAGAACATGTTCTTTGTCTGCTATTAACTACACGTTCTGAACAAATCCTTTACTCTCTTTGAAGTATTCTTATTACTGGGAAGGTCAAGTGAGATGATGCCTGCGACCCCACTTGGGAAATACAAAGCACTTAATAAAAAGGCAAGTTTTTGTTACTGCTATTGTTCCCCTTTTGGAAAGAAAAAAAATAGCTTTTTAAACCATGAATTAAATGGTCATTATATTGCCATCTGCAAACCCTACTGAGACAGAGCAGTACTGTACAGAAAGTACAGAAAGCACTTGAATATAGCACATAAAAACAATACTATAGATCTCAGATGGTCTGTGTGACAACTATCTGTAGGGTTTGCATACAGCATCTGTGATAAGTAGAATCTGAGAAACCCCTAAGATTCTTGCCTCCTGTTTTACAGGGCCTGTTAGCATGCCTGGTACCCTTCATTGTCTGTGGGGATTACTTGTGAATAGAATGATATGTCCATCCTTTGATTAAGTTACCAAAATATCAACTTTTTTTTTAATCTATCTGAATAATGTTTAGGCATGGGAAGGGGATGCCTCAAAAGACAGCATACAGGAAATGCAGTCACAATCACAGACTTTAGCAGGCTACTTTGAGTCCCATCCCGTGAAGGTAAGAGGCAAACAAGAATTCCACAGCGTACAGATTTTCAGACATCAGAAACGACAGTCCAAGCAACAAAGAGCAAATCCAGGCTCAGGGAATAAATGGGCAGTCCAATGGGAAGAATATGAGTCTCCATGACAAGACATGATGGCAGGTCGTTGGCCGGTCCTGGGTGGGTTCACCATCTGGGGAAGCCAGGAGTAATTAGTACTGCTAGGATTACTACTGGAGAAGTCTGTACTACACTGATTTCCAGGCACCATCCTCCACTCCTGTCTCAAGTCCGTCTGTTCCTGAGCCCTCCGAACAAGCACCAAACAGTCTGAAGGTGGAGAACTGCTTACTGCTGTCCGCAGAACGGGTCATCCTGTCTGATTAAGAGCGTCCTCTGCTGTGGCAGTCACACGGACCAAACATTTTCGTCATCCTGATTATGAACGTCCTCTGATGTGGCATTCACACGGAAATGGGCTGCATGCCGTGCTCTTCCGCTCAGATCCCTTGGCGTACACTGTGTGCAAGGGGAGTCGTGGCGTAGTCTGCGATCGCTGTCTCCTGGGGAGGTTTGGGGAAAAGGCCGTGTGGCTGAGCTCTGAGCCAAAATATCAACTTTGATTTAAAAAAAATATCATGGATTCATTTGGCCTATCAGATACATCAGTCTCTTTCTTAAAGAAGAGAGACAAGAGATAGAAAGAGATAGAGATAGAGAGAAAAGTTGATTGGATGGGTTGGTTTTCATGGCAGCCTGGAGTTAAAATATCAAGTTGTGAGTCATTTGTCTAATACCTGAGATAGCATCTAGGATCCAAAAGAGAGCTTACCAGCAGCCCCCAAGAAAACAAGGACTCAGGTCCCAGAGCTCCAAAGAATCAAACCTTCCCCTCCATCAGTATAATCTTGAAAGCAGATCCTTCCCTTGCCCAGCCTCCAGAGGAGAACAAAGTCCAACAAGCACCTTTGTTCTAGGCTTGAAAGTCTAGTTGTGCCACTCTCTGACCCTGGCCTAGAGAATTTTAAAATGAGCACATACCTATTTACTGTGCATGAATAAAACAAAATCACTATCTACCACACAGCCAAGTATACAATATGTGTTCAGTGAGATTAATACTTTTAATGGCCTCAAAAATAGACTTACTGTAACTAATGTAAGTCATCAGAACCAAATCTCCTGGCTCCATAAACTGGAACTTCTAGCTTCCTGAACAATTAGAAAACAAATTTCTGGCCAGGCAATGGTAGTGCATGCCTTTAATCCTAGCACTTGGAAGGCAGAGGCAAGCAGATCTCCATGGGTTCGAGGCTAGCCTGGTCTACAAGAGCTAGTTCCTAGGACTGTTACACAGAGAGACCCTATCTCAAAGAGAGAGAGAGAAAGAGAGAGAGAGAGAGAGAGAGAGAGAGAGAGAGAGAGAGAGAGAGAACCACATTTCTGTTCTTTCAATCACCTAAGCCAATGATGGTATCATCTTCTGCAAAAAAAAAAAAAAAAAAAATTAGTCAACTAAGTTCCTTCCTGAGTGACTGGAACAGGAAGCTCTTCCACCCATACAGTAACAGCACCCACCAGTACAAAAGCACCTCTATAAAGCTGATGACTCAGCAGTTCAGAGTATTGGCTGCCTGCCCTTCCAGAACACCCAAGCACCCACATGGCAGCCCACAACTGTCTGTAACTCTAGTTCCAGGGGGTCTAATGCCCTTCTTCTGGCCTCTTCAAGCACTGTAAGAACATGGGTGCACATCCATACATGCTGGCAAAACATTCATACATATGAAATGGAATAAATAAATCTTTTAGAAAAATAATAATAAGATAAAATAAAATCAATAGGACTAGACCTGTCGTTGTGATCCACCGCTCTTTGGTCTGACGAGAGAGGGGGACTTGATTGGGGGAGGGGGAGGGAAATGGGAGGCGGCGGCGGGGAAGAGACAGAAATCTTTAATAAATAAGTAAATTAAAAAAAAAACAAGAAAACAAGTATACAACAGGCAATCATCAAAACAACTTCTCTAGCAGGACATTGCTTTTCACATCCATGATTTATGCTAAGAACAGCTTAATAGATAGTCAACTACCCTGTCAACCATTCCCTACTAACTCTTTGCACAAGTAAAAGTGATTATTAAGGCATTGCTCTGTGTGGCCTTCAAAGATGTTTTATGTATTAGTATTGCATAAGCTTGGTTAGAGTACTACACAACAGTAAGCTGATTACTGAGAAGTATTTATTGGTGAATCCACAGTCCCTTAACAAACATCCAAGGCTCTCTGAGCACTTTCTCAGTAGAGGAATGTTTAAGAAAGAATGGCCCAGAGGTAGGACCATATAGTGGATGAGAGAACTCTTGAGGCTTAATTAAGAGAGAGGCCATTCAGTGAGGGTGTTGTAATAAGCAAAGCATTATTTGCTACCTTTGAGGATGATAGGAGCATTATCAAACTTGACTCAAAGGGATGAGTGTGTTTCACTGAGTGATTCCTTCTGTAAACTGGACACTGCAGTCGATACTATGGCTAAGCAGAAAGTCTCCATAATTTAGGCATTAAAGAAGTCCCAGAAGAATAGAAGACACATACAGAAACATATGTGTGATATGCAAGGGGCATTAGCATCCTGATGAAAAGAAGCACATGAGTAGTGATTCATTCTTCCAGATAAATTAACTAGGTTCATAATATTTCTAAGAATTCAACATGGAAACAAAAGTGATAAAAGTCCTATAAAGTGTGGGGGCTTAGATCCAGGAGCAGAGGAATAGGTAAGGGAAAGAATGGATAGAGAAATGAATTGGATAATGGGATACTGCCCTACTCTATTCTAAGCAAGAGAGGAAACTGTGGGCATGATAAGGTAGAATGAAAATGGTTACCAGCCAAGGTACATTGTGTCACTGTTCCTAACTCTAAATTCCTTCCACGCAGTTAGAAGTAATCATTGTTGCTCTTTTTCTCTAGATTGCCCACTCCAGTAAGGTACTTTCTGTCCCCCTGATGTTGGGTCCAGCTCTGTGACTTGTTCCAGTCAATGATTCTGGCAGAAGCAGCAATGGACCCATTATAAGCCCAGATCTTCAGAGGAGTCCCGCAGTCTCTGGTGATTTTGTAATCTACCCTGTGAAGAGCATGCCTCCAACGTCCATGACTTTGAACCTCAGATGGAAAAGACATGAGGTGGCCACAGAACGTGACCAGACGCCTGGAGTTCAACTGCGTCAGCCACGCTCTACCTAAGCCACAGGCCTGAGACCTTTGAGTTTGAGAACAGCTACATCTTCAACCACAAGGGTTAAAAACCTTTATATCATTTTCAGCAAAAGTCCGAGTCACACATCAAAACCCTCACTGTAGCCACTCATTCATTTAATTAATGCTTATTGATCCTGTACTTTATGCAGGACACTATGTGGGTTGGAAACTGGAGTCACATCTGAGAGCAAAAGAGACATGAGTCCCCTAACGCGTCTTACACTGGCATGACAGCAGTTTCCATGGGAAAAATACTCGGGAACCACGTTCAGGCAGTGCACTTGGGATGGGGGTAATAAATCCTATGTGACTGCAGGGAGTTTGGGATTTGGATACAATGGTAACAACTAATAAGCAAACACCTGTCCAGTGACCCTTGTGCAGTTACACCCACGGGAAAGGGAACTTAGGAAGGCTAGACAACTAAGAAGGAAGCTACTAGAAACATACCAGAGACACCTTTGGAAGGTCAAAACACCCTCCTCGTTCTACTTCAGAACTACCTGAAGCGTTTTAACTTCCTTCAAGAGGCCAGAACCCATGGATTCTGATTTAAATCATCAAGAATTGTGCATCAACTTAGTCTTGTATGTCTTAACTTTTCAGTCTACTTTAGTGAGCTAGCAGACTCCAGAAACACGGTTTTACATTCTCTGCAAAGCAGAGGGGAGTGTACTTAACCAGCCAGACATCAAATGCAACAGCCGCAACAGGGTCTGTAAATAACGGCTTCACTCCTAAAGTAGGGGAGCCGGGGCTCAGGATATCAGTATTCCCACCCAGGTCACTAAGTGGACAGTCACTGTCACAGCAGCAGACACCAAAGGAGCAGTGGTCGTCCTTTCATGGTGACTACTTATGATACTCCAGCTGGGAAGTTCTGTTCCTGACCAAGCAGTTGAATGTTCGGATTTGGTCAGTCTGAGTTCTTCATTCCATGCACAGATACAAATGAGATGTCGCCAATGTCACCAGGGAGAGAAGTCTCTAAAACGGGGCTCTTAAGACTGGCATTTCAGCAAGAATGGCAGGAACCTTTTGGTGAGGTCACAGATTTCACCAAACATTATTAAAGTTATTTTACGAGTTTTGCTTTCTTCCCAAACAATTTTGAGACTAGGCTCCCTGGAAATCAATCAAAATATTCCCTCCCTTGTGCCAGGAAATGAACAATCTTCTTCCAATTCTCATTGTCAGAAGTGATTTTTTTTCTAGTTGTGATTTGTCAACAGTTTCTAGTTGTGATTTGTCAAGGATCAATCACCAGCAATTCAGAGCAAGAGTGCTATTGGTTTGGATTTTGTTTGGGTTTGGGGTTTTTTTGTTTTGGTTTTTTTCACTTACCTCCTCTCTATCAAAAACCATGGTAATAGGGTAGACTCACTAAAAAGAGCACTTATGATCTTATCACAGAAAGGTCTTCCTCTCTGTGACTTCCAGCCACATTTAAGTGTATCAGCCTTTCAAAGAGCAATTAGCTAGTAAACTAGAAACTGGCCAATAAGACAATACCTGGCCAGTATAAGGCCACTGGCTCAGACTTACAAAGGACTTTTTCATGTTTGTGTACTATGTGGAGACCTTACCTAACTATACTTCCCTTTCTTCAGGTTCCCAGATTGGACAGAACATAGTCACATCTATGAAGACAAACACCGCCTATAAATACATCAGTTCCCTGCTGTTTTTATTCTGCACTTGACGCCGACGTGTATTCCAGGATAACGCTGCTCATTGCTACATAAGGATGACAAAGCAGAGATGGAGAAAGACCAGAAAACTAAATTAATGACCAAGAGATTTGGCAAGCCGTCCAAAGAATACAGAGTCCAAAGTGAAAAGGCAACCAGCAGAACAACAACAACAAAAGCTGAAAGGAAGAGCTGATTGGAGTCTATTAAGCCGTTACAGATGTGAAATAACTCTATATCAGCTCAACAAACCTCACGCGCCAGTCCTAAACATGAGACCCTGAATTATGAAGACAGAAACATGAATGGTCAAGTACACACTCGTTTCCAACAGATAAGGCAGCAACTTTACTGGGTTTTACTTCCTCTGATTCACTGCGAGCAGCCCTGAAACTAAGATTTAATAGCCTCACGCAAGGTTGCACAGCTGGTCTACATGAATGTAATTAATAATACCCAACATCTGTTGGGGTTTACCATAAGCTGGGTGTCTCGCTGAGTATTTTTTGCATCTTATTTCGTCCCTTTGGTTCTTGTGACAACTCTTTGAATTTAGTACTTGTTGTTATCTTTTTTTATATTTTGAGGAAGCTGACACTAAAAAGACCATATGAATGTCTCCAACTGGCATGGCTCGTGTATAATGGAAGGAATTTCGTAAGCCGAGCCACCTGATTCCAATATTCACGATGATCTGGCCAGAAGTCTAAAACCCCTACTCCATTTTCTTTAGGGGCTGCATGTACTCAAATGTAAAACAACCACCACCACCCCTTCCCCCTCCCCCCAAAAAAGAGAAAAGGATTGGATTTTTAGCAACTCACAGTAAGTGATAACTCTCAGATTAAAATGTAATGCTTTTGACTATACATCTCTGGTTCTTTCCACTAACCGTGGTTACTTTATTTTGGAAAAATATAGGGCATTTTTTTAGCATGGCAGGCGGTAACTGGCACAGGTCTTCTTAACGAAGTAATGGGTTAGGCTAAAAAATATTCAGTAGTTACAGGGAGAAGTGACACGTTAACATTTAGAGAGGAAAGCTGTCACTTTGGCATCTATCCATGACCTTTGCCAGGAGCGCCAAGTAAGAACACGATGCCCTCACACACCCTAACCTCTCCACAGAGACAGGACAAAACTGGCTAGCTCTTAGGACTAGCACACAAGTCATTCTCATAGCATGGGAGAAAAAAAAGTAGCCAATTTTCAGTGAAAAAAAGAAAGAAAGAAGCAAAGACATGGGACAATAGAGTTGGCCCAGCCTTTAACACGGGCCTGGTTATTAGATCACCATGCCCAGCATCATCACAGCCCAAGATCTATGAGAACTACATAATCTTTCACTGGACTTTGCCGATGAGGCTTCTTTGGGGAAAAAGAAGAAAGAACCCAGCATCCCTTCAAGAACAAGACTTCCTGAAGACATGACATGTACCCATGCTTACAGTCTGCACTGGGCAAACACGCTCCTCTGTCTCAAGGTCCCTCCCCAACTCTCCATCTTCACGTGCATCTATTTCTTCCTTTCTTACAATTTGTAATTTCTCTTTTCTCATGTTCAAACAAACAGTGGAATCACAAAGGGTTTACATGCCCAGAAAAATCAAATAAATAGAACAGATTAAGCAAAATGGGATCCTTCTGTCTGTAGATTTAACAAGTTACTGTGGAAAACACGAAGGTGAGCAAGCTAAAAGCCCGCACTCATGAAAAGTTCTGTCTAACAGAGGAAACGGGGCTCTCATATGTGCTCAGCCACTCTATGAACTTGAAAGTCTCAGCAGTGAGGCAATCACACTCTGTGATACACTGATGACTGCAGACCATGCGTGTAAAATCGAATGTTATTGGAAGGCAAAGAGAGCATTCACTATGAGATACAAGAACATAACCCCAGAGGCAATGAGCACGCAGGTGTCCGAGGAGGCTTCCAGACAAACATCTGGACTATAATCTTCTGAAATGCATCCAAGGTAGAAATGTTTATAATTTAATAAAAATCATCATTTTCCCCGACTGTATCCCTCTCCTTTCCCACCATAGGTAGAGAGGGCCCGTGACTCCTAGAAACCTGCCCTTCACACAGCTAAGAACCCCTATGACAGAAGAGGCTCAGACAATAAATTTGGAGGTTTCACAGGGGAGAGACATGGTCCATTTGGAAAGCAAAGCAATGGTCATTATGTTCTGTTTGTGAGTTAAGAATTTCAACTATTCTCCTGATAGTATCCAAAGCCCATGGGTGGAAAAGGAAGGGTGGGCACATGGCTACAGCTCAAATAAGTTCCTCTTCACCCCAGGGTCATGAGGGTCTCAGGATCAGTGCTCAGCAACCATCATTTTATCTAGCATTTATTTCCCCCAGCTCAAATCCAGGCACCCAGCAATCCAAGAGACTGAGAGTTGCCTGGAAACCCAGCTGATGGGTGGAGTTCTGGGAGATCATTAACACCTGGACAGAGGCCCAAACTTCAGCAAGCCAAGGGAGGAAGTGTTTGAACGTGACCTCCATTCCTAGCCCTGTCTACTCTTTCTTCCATCTTCCGTCCATAAACAAAATGTGGCTTCTGGGATCCAAGCAGAGGACCTGAACCATTTGTTTACATTTACTCTTCTTTCACACAACTTCACTACTTGTGTTAGAGAAAGGAAACTGGAGTCTTTCAGAAGGACTTTATCCAGTCCTCCTCACATGATTCCACTTCTTCTAGCAACACTCCTTGGGGGCATATTCCATTCATATCATTTTGTCCTACTGTAGGAATTCCTACTGCCAGTAGCCTTTAAGTTACCAGCCCACTTGGGCATGGTCTCTTATACTATTTATGATGATGTAATGCATCTCTTTTCTGGCTGTGGGATCCTGTTGCTGTTCCCCGTTCCAGCAGAGGATTGGGATCTGTGAGTCTACCCTAAATAAATAACCCTCTATTATTCTCAATTCTGAGCTAGTGTGGGATTTCTTTTAAGCATTCTTCTTTATTGTAGAGAAAGACTTTAGGGAAAGGGACTGGAAATAAGGGACTTGCATGAAGTGTTAGCGACATGGCAAGCTATCACTCTAATTCCAAACTGCCGTCCCTTTCCTGTGGCTCAGGGCCCCTTCACAGAGACTGGCGTGATTCTAGCTATATATGAAAATACATGATGTAAGGGCAAGAGATAAATCCTCAAAGAGAAGTAACTCAAGGAGCTAAAACTTAATTTAATTAATTATTAATTAATTAACTAGCCCTTAATGACTACAATTACTGATATTAAATCAGTCACAGGACTTTGGCAGCAAAAAGAACTATAGAAAACCCTTGGTACAGTCCGCCTCAAGAAGTTTCAAAGATATAACAGATTTTCATTTATTTCTCCCTCATTGCCTTTCTATTGCAAAGACTTTGGTTTCTCCTTAGTAATATCACAGAGGAATATCACAGAGGAAGCACTATAGCTAAGTGGCTGCAAACTAAGCTGTTTTGTTCCATGCCCTCTTGTAGAGCAAATTGTTGGAGAGATCTTTGAAACAGTGGATAAACCTCTGAAAAGTCCACCTCTCCATCTAACCAAAGATACCCAAAGAACATGAGTGGCTTCAGTCTTCTTCCTGACAACACAGTAACTTAAAAAGACTACACTCATATTGTAGAGAGAAAGGCTGAAGGTTGTCAACAAACCTGAGCAGATTTGGTGCATATTCTATCATCTTTTTCCATCCCAGACAGCCCATATAGTTCAATGGACCCCGTTGACTTTGTTCCAGGTCATTATATGTTCTCCAAACGTATTGAGGTCCACTAAACATCACTTATTCTTCCCTTGACATTTCCCACAGTCTCCCTCCCCTATAAAAGGAGAGAGTGAGTACATAAGATTCTGAATAACTGTGATTGGTGTTTCCATAACTAGCACCATTAGGAGAGTTTGTCATTGTTTTATACTCTGCAGCAAGCATACTTAAATGTGTTCTAATAAATCCCCTAATTTCATTTCATTAAGTAAAATCAAGGTCATTCAGCAGAACAGACAGGCAGTTTAGTGCTATCACGACTTAGATACACATGACTTAGGATGTGACATACAGTCAGAACAGAACCCTCAGTCCATGAGAAGGCCAATCAGCTTTACACAGCCCTTCTCCCCCTCACACCCATGGATGAAGACTAAGATGCATTGCTAGGCTCTAGTCTACACACTGTAGATAAAATAGCTACCAGGATACTTGAACACTCATTCAGAAAATAGACAACTGACAAAGAAACAATTGGAAGAATGATATGTTGGCATGTGGTGAATGAGTCGTTTTCATGACAGCTCAGAAAGAGAGGGAAGAGGGCTTCTGGGCAGTGTAATCAGAGCTTTCTCTGAAGTGGCCATGGGCTCCACTCATGTACAGGTAGGGCTAGAAGAGAGAAGTCTTATCTGGAGAAGTGACAGTGCAGATTCTCAAAGAAATGTAGGAAGAAAGTATGTGTAGAGCTTAATGTGTAGGGAGAGACAAAGAGAAAGGGAGGTGGTATTCTTGAGCCTTCCTAGCTCTCTCCCAGAGCACACAAACTTTACCTCTGCTTTTTATACTCTTCAAGAAGAAGGGGGATGAGAGATCCAAGAAAATAAATATCAGTAGTCTGAATGCAGACATTCAGTCATAGTCATAATTTTAAAGAAAATTGGGACATCCATTTTTTCATGTCATTTAAGAGGAATGTGTGGAATGAGATAGGTGATGTAATTCAGAATGGAAGAGAAAATGTTTCCCTGGAGTCAAAGAGAATCTGATATACAAGTTAACAAACATGCCATCCCTTAACTCTAATTTCTTCTTGCTGTCACTTAGGACCATTTCTTCTTGTCCTAGTCTTACAGACGTTATAAACTAGCTGTTTGTTTGCAAATTACCCTCAGTAGGACTGCATTTCCTGAAGAAATTGATAGGTTACATGGGGCAAAAGAACAATGCAGCGCTTCCCAATATATACTCTGAAAGCAAAATATCTCTCTGTCTATCTCTGTGTCCCTTCCTCTCTCTCTCTCTCTCTCTCTCTCTCTCTCTCTCTCTCTCTCTCTCTCTTCCTCTTTGCAAGCTGTCAGGCTGGGTACTCAATGCTCACCAACATCTAACCACAAATTAGATCTCTCCTCTCCAGGACTAAATCCCTGAATCTTAACATTCTTCTACACCCTGTCCCCACACTGTCTCCCTAAAAATACCACCCCAGTCACATATCAACAACTTAATTGCTCAAGAGCCCCTGACTTCACAGAAACAGTCTTCCAGACACATGCTCTAATGTTAAATAAGATCACATATAGCCAACTGGGTGTTACTATCAGAGATTCAAACTGGTCAAAGCACCAAGAATAAGTGAGGTAGAGTACCCAACCGCTATGGGACAATGGCCTGTACCCTGTCAATTGTTTTTTTAATAAAATGTTTATTGGCCAGTAGCCAGACAGGAAGTAGAGGTGGGGCAATGAGAACAGGAGAAGGAAGAAGATTCAGTCTGCAGTCATCACCCAGACACAGCAGAAGCCAGACACAGATTAAGCAAGGTGTGATTGCCTCGCCGAAAAAGGTACCAAGCCATATGGGTAACACAGACAAGTATTATGGACTAATATAAGTTATAACAGTTAATAAGATGCCTGAGCTAATAGGTCAATCTGTTTATAATTAATGTAGACCTCTGTGTGTTTCTTTGGAGCTGAACAGCTGTGAGACCGGGCAGAACAGAAACATCATTCAACACCCAACCCTAAAGGAGACATCTATATCAACCCTTCAAGTTTCGAGGAAAGACTGTAAGAACCAGAGGTCAAGCTGGTATGCTACAAAAAGACATTTTCTGGACACAGCATAGCCATTATGCTCATAAACTTACTCCAGCTTCAGTTAACTACACAAGACATGAACAAGACCAGGGAGAGCTTATGAGGCCCCATCCTCCCTGAGAGAATATTGTCAGTTGATGGTTGCTAAGGGAGAAGGAATCACTTTCTTCAGCAGTGTAGCCTCTGAACAATTGCTCATGCTCCAACAACCTACCCAAGTTCATGCTAGCAACCCTAACTAAACTCACGGAGTCATTATATTTGTGTGAATTTGTCAAATAACTAATTAGTAATTGGTATTTAAAACTCTACTTTTCTTCCAAGTCATACTGTTGGAAGTAGTTCCCCTATTAAAATCTTTCCGGGCAAACTATCTGGGATTTTTTTTTTTCTTACACAATTCTACAGCTTATTCTGTTTTATTCTGCTATGATAGAATGTCTAAGACTAGAAAATTTATATTGAACAGAAGAGTACTTCCCATATTCCTGGCATCTGAGATCCTCAAATGGTGTGAGGCAGACATGCAGCAAGCTTTCTCTGCCTGCTAGCCCCCAGATCATGACACAGAGGCTCACTATTAGTTACGAATGCTTGGCCTTAGCTTATGCTTACCCCGCTAGCTCTTATAGCTTACTTTAACCTGTTTTCCTTCATCTACGCTTGGCCTCAGGGCTTTTTACCTTTCTTTCATTCTGTATGTCCTACTCCAGGTCTGATTGGCTGGAGGCGGCCTGGACCCAGGCATCTCCCTCTCTCTTTCCCTTGTTCTCTTCTTTCTTAGTCTCTCAAGCCTAGATTCCTCCTCCTACTTATTCCCTCTGCCCACCAGCCCCACCTAACCCTCTGCTGCCTAGCTATTGACTCTTCAGCTTTTTATTAGATTATTCAGTTGAGATAGGTAGGCAAGGTAAAAAACAGCAACACATCTTTACATAATTAAACAAATACAGCATACACAGTGTAACACACCTTTGCCTAGTTAAACTAATGCAGCATAAACAAATGTAACACACCTTTACATAGTTAAAATAATATTACATAACACGGACAAGATAAAAAAAGAATATTGTGTCTTCACACTCCACAAGAGTAGAAATAGCGAAGCCAATCCTACAAGCATCCACCCATTCATCAGGCCCTAAACGCTGTTTATCCTCCTTCAGCACTTGCCTTATTGATTACATTTCCAACATATTAATGAATATAGGAAGGGAAAATATTCAAAATGTAGCATCCACTAATTAATACACCAAACCCAGTGCATACACAGGCCCTTCACTCCCTCAATAGAAGAGTCATTCTTCCTTCAGAGCTTAAATCTAATGACTGTGTCTCATTGTTTTAAATAATCATCAGTCGGATTTGCAGACAAGTCAAAGCTCTTAGGGCTCCACTCATCTTATTTCTTCTCCTTAGCCCCAACAGTAAAAGCCTCTTCCTGACTTTTTTTCTAAAATTCTTTTACTAAAATAGCATTTCCGGAACACTGATGAGGCTCCCAGGCTTAGGAGAGACGCTGAGGTCAGCCATCCTAACTAGTTCATTGCTGCTCTCTTCTCCCTCCTGTGCCTCTCTTTGCTTTGTGTTTGTTTCCATAGGTTAGCCCTACGTCTTCTGGAATGTCTCTCCAGTTAGCTCTTTTATAATACTAGTTCTAGGCATAAGTCGCTTGCCCCAGCAGCTCAGATTTACTGCTCTACGTTTCTATCTCCAATCTTCTGGGTCAGCATGGAACATCTGTCTCCCACGTCCTATGAAACAACCATTTCCCCATGTGAACATAATTCAAGTCCAGTCCCTGACCCCGCCCCCCCCGTCCCCTTTTTACATTTGAATAGGGATTGCTTTCAATAAGCTGAAACCATATGACTTAAAGATAAGCATCCTGCCTGGAGATAATATCAATCATCCGTGAAGTGAAGAGAAGGCTCCCGCTTGGAGAGTGCAGCAGTACTAAAGGAAACTATCCCCCTGCTAAGCAGCAGGTGTACCTAAGCTTCCGAATCCCACCCCCTCCCCCCGCAGCCCTTCCCGAGAAGTGTGCCTCAGAGGCACAGAATAAACCTAAATCAACCTTCCTTCGGCAGAGCCAAATCCTTGCCAAAGGAGGACAAACCCCGTCACTGGCCAAAATGAAATCTTCAGCTCTGCTTTTCTCATCAGCTGCACCTGTGACTGAGCCCGGAGTTCTCGCCTGGGAGGGGAACCAGAGGAAGACCTAGGACTCAGTGGTAGCTGGAGATTGGCGGTCTCTCTCGCCCTCGTTAGTCAATCCCTCTGAATCATTTCAGGTAAACACTTATTTATTAAGCTCTCATATGCCAGACTCTGTGAGCAGCTTTTACATTAAGATAAAATTTAAAAAAGGAAGTGAAGTTGCTGTTGCTGAATTTGCAGACACTTTTATTTGTGGAGGGATAAAGATGCATGCCACATTGTGATAAAGCAAGGCAGACCACAAATAAGACATAGTCGCAGCAGTTCGTACTTGAGACAACTGAAACCTAATCCTGCTGCGGGCTCTGGAGTCTCCCCACCTAAGGGAATGGAAGGCATTCGTTTGCATGCTGACATGCACCTGTTAGTGAAGGCTGCCAAGCACTCCGGCAGCGGGGCTGCAGCCTCTAGAATCTAGTGTTCCCTAGCCAGTGTGAAGCTGGGAGGTAATTCCTACTGTGGTACATTCCCATGAGTCGTAAGCAGTACACGGATAGTATTGCCTGTAAGGTTCCACATCTCTGAGCGCCCACTTCTCTCACTTGTTCACTTACATATCCTTCTGTTCACTATCCATTTAAACAATGAACGCCTGCGGTCGGCCACGTGAAAGTGTCCATAATTGCATACGTACACAATATTTGAGGGGAGAGTGCCTTGGGGATTATTAAATCCAAAATTAGACATACATAAAAAAAATTCATCAGAGGAGCTATTTGAAAATACAAATTGTTGGGCCTGACCTTAGAACTTTGAATGAGGTAGAAATTGAATCCCATGCATTTACATTTCTGCCAAGGACTCCAGCAATCACCATTGCACTACGTTTTGAGAACCCCAGACTCCTGCTAGTCCCCTCAGTTTATAAAGAACTTAATAATCAGTATTTTTATACAGGTTTTTTTCTGCCTTTTGTGCCTCTGCTTTCCCATCTTTTGAGATTGCCCCTCCCTGCAGTTTTTTGGCAGCTTAGCAAGTTCTTACTCATCCTGTAAGACCCGTTTCTGGTATCTCCACCCCTAAGGAATTTAATAATAAGTGCCTTTCATGTTCCGTTCTATACCTTTACTGTGGCTATCACTGCACTCCTTGTAATGGTTTTCATACATGTCCATATCTCCCACTAACAAAATTCTTAGGGTAACATTTATGACTGTCACATATCTTATGCCCAGAGACTTCTATAAATGTCTCCTGATTCACTAAAAGTAGATCTGATTGACTAACTTGGGTCATAGGGTGTTTCATGTAGCGAGCTGCGTGGAATCACACCTGATGGAGATGTATAATCAACTCCTAAGATGACTAAGGCCTGACCTATGCTATGATCATGCAATGATTATCAGCTGCTTGCATATGC